>NW_025249666.1:0-2228 GCF_018294505.1 Triticum aestivum | reverse complement strand
AGAGAGAGAGAGAGAGAGAGAGAGAGAGAAGATAGGTGAGGGGAGAGGAAGGAGAATGGCCAGCGAGGAGGAGGTGCGGGTGGTAGAGTCTTGCTTTGTAACACCGGCCGCGGACACGCCGAGCAGAGCGCTCCGTCTGTCGCGGCTGGACCTCATGCTAGTCCACGGAGGCTACACCCCAGTCGTCCACTTCTACCGTCCACGTACCGGCGATGAAACTACCTCCGGTGACTTCTTCGACGTGACCAGGTTGAAGACGGCGTTGAGCAAGGCTCTTGTGCCCTTCTATCCGTTGGCCGGCCGCTTCAAGGAGGGCGTGGACGGCAGGATGGAGATCGACTGCAATGGAAAAGGCATGCTCTTCCTGGTGGCTCACTCTGGGCATGTACAATGGTGCTATCTTAAGAGTGCCACGTAGGATAAATGATGATGTGGAGGAGAGAGAACTCATAAGAAAAGGCTTGTCTTCTCTTATTTAAGAGAAGACAAGAGATGATCTCTTAGCACAATATGTCTCACCACATTTTTAGGAATGACTAGTTATTGAAGATAAGGCTAAGAGATGACCCATTGTAGACTCTTTTTTTTGTCATATCTAAATTACATGCAAGACTTAAGATAAGACTACCTTATCAACCATTGTACATGCCCTAGCAACTTCGAGCCATCGCCAAAGCAAAGGAGGCTGTTTGTTCCCCACATCGACGGCTCAGCCGGCCTCTTGTGCGCTATTCAGGTATGTCTGGTTCTTTCTTACCAAGTTTTTTTAGGACCTCCTTTACAAGTTTTTCATTCATTCAAAAACAATCAAATGTATTCAAATCCATATATGTAGGTGACATTTTTGAAGTGTGGCAGCGTGGTCTTAGGGATGGCAACCCACCACGGCGCCTTGGATGGCACTGCCATGTTCCACTTCCTCCAGACATGGACTGCTTTCTCTAGGGATGGCGACCGAGCTTTGGTGGACCTCCCCTGCCATGATCGCTCCCGCTTGTATGCGCGCGATCCACCTGTTGTTCATCCCG
The DNA here is from genome assembly GCF_018294505.1 of Triticum aestivum. Lineage (NCBI taxonomy): Eukaryota > Viridiplantae > Streptophyta > Magnoliopsida > Poales > Poaceae > Triticum > Triticum aestivum. The sequence goes on along the minus strand of NW_025249666.1, from coordinate 1,200 downwards.
ATGCCCTCTTCGTTTTTTGCCCCAAGATGATCCTATCACAAACCTCTATTGTCAACAAGCTTGAGGTTTTCACCGTCCGTAAGGACCATCTTTCTACTCTTAAGCTCACGTGCGGTGGTGTGAGCACCTTCAGTGCACTGACCGCCCACACGTGGCAATGCATGTGTCTAGCTCGGAGGCTACCACCAGACTCCACAACACGCCTCGCATTCATGGCCAATGTCCGACGCAGAATGACGCCACCGCTCCCAGACGGTTACTTCGGCAACGCGATAATAAACATAAATGTCGCTGAAGAAGCACAAAGCATCACCTGTGGCGACCTAGCCTTCGTGGCACGCCGTATCAAAGACACCATCAGCCGGGTGGACGATGAGCTAGTGCATTCGGCGGTCGACTACGTCGAGCTAGCATTAGCAGAGAGGGACAACCGCCATACCCCGGCGATGGGCAACTTGCCGGTGACAGACATTAGAGTGGTCAACTGGCTTGGCTTGCCGTTCTATGATTTGGATTTCAGCTGGGGAAAGCCATTTGCTGTGATGCGTGCAGAATCAAGCCGCGGAGGTCTTGTGCACCTGATGAACAGCACACAGGGGGATGGCAGCGTGCAGCTACTCATCTATACAGAGGCTGCAATTCTCATGGAGTTCAAGCGTTTGTTTTATGCCAAGTTCGACGATATGCTGCATTCCGAGTTCTAGTTGACCGGCTAGTGTACCATGAACTTCTATTCTATTTGTTTGAACATTTCCCAATCGGACGCGCCAGAGTTGTTTTTGTCCAAGTGTATGTCAAGTTTCATTTGGTCCAGATCTAATAATGTGTATGTTTTTGAGTGTATTGGAGACACGCATGGAAAATTGTGTAGCTAAGGCAGATGAGCAGAAAAATATCACATTTCACAAGCATGTTTTTACATGTAATCGATCAGTAGTCTCGAATCCTAAAAAGACCCTCAAGATACAGATCAGCAATCTCCAACCCTCAAGATATTATGATGGCATCAATGCTTTTTCTTTAGATGAGACCAGAACCGGACCAAATTGAAGGTAAACAGAAGTAGTTGGTGCCAATACCAAACTTCATCTTTTTCCTTCTTTCCCTTACGAAAAAGGGTTTCCCCTGCTTTATATATAAAGCACCATCACCGAACAAGTTGAAACTGGCCGATACAAAAACACACACACACACACACAC
>NW_025249665.1:0-2228 GCF_018294505.1 Triticum aestivum | reverse complement strand
AGACCGCCGCCGCGCTCACCGCCTCCCAGCCTGACTATGCCTCCGTACGTTCCCTCTTTCGATCTGTCTCTCCTCTTCCGGTCCGTTCCGTTCCCCCCTCACGGCGCCCGTGTTTGTGTCTCCTGGCCTGACGTATGTGCGTGTGTGATTCTTCTGCAGCTCGCGGCGAGGATTGCTGTGTCCAACCTGCCGCCAAGTGGAAATAGTCTGTCTGGCGCTCGTAAAGTCATAAATAGAGAGCATTCTGGTAGAAAGGTATAGGAAAGAATATGTAAACTTCTGTCATTTTCTTTGGTCATTGGAAAATAAATGCTGATATGAGCTGATACATTGCTAAATTACATGATACAAACTCACTTCTCTTTTTTGATTTTTGGTTTACTTCATTTTGCTGCAATGGCTCTCCTAGGAATGTTCTTCCATGCTTTGATGTGCACAATCCAGAAAGTGCATGCATCCAGAAACCAAATATGATTTTTTTGTGTGTGTTATCTTCTCATAAATCTTGTGCTCGTCCAATAAGAATAAGGTTTGGTGGTATTGCTTTTGTCTGTCACCCGGTAGATTTCAGACTTCAAGCTAGGTGCAGTTAATTCAGGTTATATGTGCAAATCCTTGGTGTGACATGATTGGTAATTGACCATGAATACGTTGCAATCTGATATGTCTAATTCTTGATTTATGTGGTACCATAGTCTAAAAATTGGTCCTAAAGATACATGATGTTTTTGTACAAAGTTGAGATAGTTATTCTGGAAAGGAGGAACTATTAGATTATTTTGTTCCTTTTTAATTTGGTTCTAAAGATATAGTTTCAGAGTGATCATTTTGCGTCAGCCAAGCTCGCCATTGTTACAAATAATTGTTCAGTTGTCCTCAATTCACTTTCTCGGTTTTTTAATGCTACAAGCATTATTGTTCCAGTTTTTTTTTTAGTTATTGATCATGCCATTTTTCTTTCTGCCTTTGTAGCTGAAAGATTAGTGAGACTGACTAAATTCTGAACATGTTCCATGTGAAAGAAATAGCATGTTGATTTCATCTTGAAATAATCATAGCTGGGGACGAGGTTTGTAACTGAGGGTCATGTGCAGAGCTGGAGGAAGAAGTTGCGAGGCTTGGAACCCTCCTTGTTGCGAGGCTTGGAACTTTCCTTGTGAAGGGCTCAGGGATAGCAGTGAGGAAAATGCCTCTTTAGTTGTAATTGTGCTACATCTGATGTGCAAGTAAACACTCCTGTGATACTCTTTATGCTAAAATGTTGGTTCTTAGTACAGAGGTGGTTCTCTGGTATTGATTTCATGATTTGTAGTTAATACATGATGTAATACAATCCACATTGCATTATATTTTCAGTTACATCTCCTACTTACTCACTACTAGCATTCTTTCTAATTTGCTTCTTGCGCCATTGGCGCAACCGGGTCATCTAGTTCATCCAAATCTCAAGCCTGGATGAAATATGATCAGCACAATACTCTTCTGGCCCCGAAAATGAGGTATGATCAGCAAATGCAATTGTACTACTAGAAGGACTGCATGAATGTACTCACCTCCATCTCCAAGTTTCAAGTCCATTTGTTGCGTGACGTTTCTCTATCCTCGGCAAAAAAACCTGGTGGACGCAAGCAAAATTGTGAGCGACGTGGGTGCGTTGAAAGAAAATATCTTAGCCAACTGGCACTCAGTCCGCATGAAGAAAGAGCATGGTGGGTTCACAACATTAGGGCATCTCCAAAGCTGACATGTAAATGTCTTTGGTATAGGTCCGTTTTTAAGTCCGGACATGGTCGGTGAACATGATGCGGGTGGGAGCCATCCAATGGTAATCACGAAGTATCTGGATGGGAGGACAAAAAGTAGGTGGGACCATGCATGTGATTGGTCAATTACATGTCCGGACTCCGGCAAAGCCCCCCATGTTTTTCTCTTGGATACCAGAATCCGTAGGTCCAAACTGCTAAGCGGACGTATACAGCTTCCCGTTGGATGACAAATGTAGCGGAGGTTTGAGGGTCCGCTCTGGAGATGCCCTCAGATGTGTCAATCTTTGTTTGTTGGGTAGTTGGATCAAATAAGGATGCCCCACCACTTTGTATATTCAGGATGAGGCAATATTAGGAAAGATTCACTCCCAACAAGGAAAAATAAGCATAAAAGGGGACTTGAGAAGCCTGACTACTGTCCTGTTTGTGACCGTGAACCGGAAAATACTTTTCATGCTTTAT
>NW_025249664.1:0-2228 GCF_018294505.1 Triticum aestivum | reverse complement strand
GCACATCAGGGCTCAAACAACTCCTACTCATGCTAGTGGGTTTCATCTATTTACTGTGACAATGACAGGTCATGCAAAGGATAAAGGGGTTCAGCTACCGCAGCAAGTAACAAATATGTCGTTGTTGTCCTAATGCAGTAAAAGAGAGCAGGAGCGAGAGAGTGGGATTTTATCGGAATGAACAAGGGGGTTTTGCTTGCCTGGCACTTTTGAAGATAATATAGCTCTTCATCGGTGTCATCGATCACATCGCCGGTACACGTCTATCGAGAGGGGACAATTACCGGCAAACAAGGAAGAACACAATCAATGCAATGTGCAATATGATGCATGAATGTGACATGGCAATATGATGTGATTTGAGCTAATGCAACTAGCTATGATTTAAATGAAGTTGGTTTGAATACAAGATTCAAATTCAAACTCCATATATGATTATTTAAATGCCCTTAATTTGTTTTGTCCAAAACAGAGGACAAACATTGTTCAAACATGCATGAAAATGGTACAGATGGATTCCTTGAATTTTTCTGATAATTTTTCATATATAATTTATTTAATTTGGAGCTACGGTTGAATTTCTATGAATTTTAGAAGTTTATACAATTTTCTGGAATTTTCTGAATAAAAATAATCCAGAAAATGATTTATTGCGTCAGCACTAGGTCATGCTGATGTCAGCAGGTCAACTGGGCGCCCCAGGTCAAACCCGACCTGTGGGCCCTGCGTGTCAGTGTCTGGACTAACTAACCTAATTAAGATTAACCCTAACTAACTTGGTTAGCCGGGCGGGGCCCGCATGTCAGTGAGTCAGTGGCTTAACTATAATTAGTTATTAATTAACCAAAAGTTAGCAGGGGCCGGGCCCACCTGTCAGTGAGCCTGGGGAAGTCAAACAGGGTCAAATCCCGGGTCAGTGGGGTCAAACCCACCGGCGACATGACGCCGGCGAGGCCCGAGACGGCGGCGCGAGCCGGAAACGCACTACAGGGCACGGGCGAGGCTGTGCTTGGGCTCGTTGGAGAGCCCTTGCTGGTGCACATCGAATGGTGGTGGTGGCCGTGCCTGTGGTGGCCGGTACCGACGATGGCGAGCTCATGAGCGGCGGCCGGAGTTCGGCCAACGGCGGGTTAGGCGATGCAGGGCGCTAGGGGAGGCGTTGGTGCGTGCTACATGCTCCTGGTGAGGTGTGGAGCACGGTGGTGTGCCCGGCTTCGAGCCACAGTGGCTCTGGCCATGACGGCGACGAGGCACGGCGGCGGCGAGCTTCGGCCGTGGTGGAAGATGGAGCTAGGGGACGAGAACAGAGGGAGCGAGCAAAGAGGAGGCAGCAGGAGCTCACAGGGAGAACGATGAGGTGGTCAGCGAGCTCGGGGGCGTCTTCGGTGCTGCGAATCGAACGGCGGCGATCGTCGGCCGTGGCGATGAAGATGGCGGTGATGGTGTGGCTTCAGGGCACCCGGCGTCGCGTGCGTCGTGGTAGAGCTTCCCGGACCCAAGGCGGAGCTCGTGGCCTAACTGGCTGGGCGTGGGGATGCTGGTGGCTCCGGTGGTGCTCGTCGGCGGTCTCGGGTGCGTCCGGGGATGAGCGAGGGAGAGAGACAGAGGAGGGAGAGGGGATGCAGCGGGTGAGGGAGAAGAGCGAGGGTACACGGGGCGTCGTCGTGGCGTTGCTAGGAGGGCCATGGAAGCCGGAGGTGGCCGGGGCGGCGTCGGCGCTCGCCACCGAGCTGCTTCGGTGCGAGGGGAGGAAGACGACAGGGGGGAAAGCGGCGGTGGGCTGGGCCGCTGGGGGAGCTGGGCCGGCTGGGCTGGACAGGTAAGCGCCAGGTAAGTTGCTGGGCTTCTCTCCTTTTTTTATATTTCTGTTCTATTTTCTTTATTTAATTCTTTTGCCACTGTTTTGAATTTAAAATAACTCAAACAATGCCAAAACTCCTGTGAATATTTTTATTTGGCTAGATGGACTTTTCCAAAAGCTCATAAAATATTTCAGGGGTATTTGAAATTATATTCTAGTTATATGAATATAATTCAAATTCAAATAGCTAATGATTTAAATTCAAAGTCCCAAAAATAAATCCTTTTAAAATGTTCATTATTTTTGGTTTGGATCAAAACCCTTGCCAAAAATATTAAACATCTAAGAAGAGCATTTTGGAACAATGAATGAGATTTTAGGGTTTTTGCCCTTCTTTTATTTAGGGTTTTGAGGCTTCTGAATTCCT
>NW_025249663.1:0-2228 GCF_018294505.1 Triticum aestivum | reverse complement strand
GCACATCAGGGCTCAAACAACTCCTACTCATGCTAGTGGGTTTCATCTATTTACTGTGACAATGACAGGTCATGCAAAGGATAAAGGGGTTCAGCTACCGCAGCAAGTAACAAATATGTCGTTGTTGTCCTAATGCAGTAAAAGAGAGCAGGAGCGAGAGAGTGGGATTTTATCGGAATGAACAAGGGGGTTTTGCTTGCCTGGCACTTTTGAAGATAATATAGCTCTTCATCGGTGTCATCGATCACATCGCCGGTACACGTCTATCGAGAGGGGACAATTACCGGCAAACAAGGAAGAACACAATCAATGCAATGTGCAATATGATGCATGAATGTGACATGGCAATATGATGTGATTTGAGCTAATGCAACTAGCTATGATTTAAATGAAGTTGGTTTGAATACAAGATTCAAATTCAAACTCCATATATGATTATTTAAATGCCCTTAATTTGTTTTGTCCAAAACAGAGGACAAACATTGTTCAAACATGCATGAAAATGGTACAGATGGATTCCTTGAATTTTTCTGATAATTTTTCATATATAATTTATTTAATTTGGAGCTACGGTTGAATTTCTATGAATTTTAGAAGTTTATACAATTTTCTGGAATTTTCTGAATAAAAATAATCCAGAAAATGATTTATTGCGTCAGCACTAGGTCATGCTGATGTCAGCAGGTCAACTGGGCGCCCCAGGTCAAACCCGACCTGTGGGCCCTGCGTGTCAGTGTCTGGACTAACTAACCTAATTAAGATTAACCCTAACTAACTTGGTTAGCCGGGCGGGGCCCGCATGTCAGTGAGTCAGTGGCTTAACTATAATTAGTTATTAATTAACCAAAAGTTAGCAGGGGCCGGGCCCACCTGTCAGTGAGCCTGGGGAAGTCAAACAGGGTCAAATCCCGGGTCAGTGGGGTCAAACCCACCGGCGACATGACGCCGGCGAGGCCCGAGACGGCGGCGCGAGCCGGAAACGCACTACAGGGCACGGGCGAGGCTGTGCTTGGGCTCGTTGGAGAGCCCTTGCTGGTGCACATCGAATGGTGGTGGTGGCCGTGCCTGTGGTGGCCGGTACCGACGATGGCGAGCTCATGAGCGGCGGCCGGAGTTCGGCCAACGGCGGGTTAGGCGATGCAGGGCGCTAGGGGAGGCGTTGGTGCGTGCTACGTGCTCCTGGTGAGGTGTGGAGCACGGTGGTGTGCCCGGCTTCGAGCCACAGTGGCTCTGGCCATGACGGCGACGAGGCACGGCGGCGGCGAGCTTCGGCCGTGGTGGAAGATGGAGCTAGGGGACGAGAACAGAGGGAGCGAGCAAAGAGGAGGCAGCAGGAGCTCACAGGGAGAACGATGAGGTGGTCAGCGAGCTCGGGGGCGTCTTCGGTGCTACGAATCGAACGGCGGCGATCGTCGGCCGTGGCGATGAAGATGGCGGTGATGGTGTGGCTTCAGGGCACCCGGCGTCGCGTGCGTCGTGGTAGAGCTTCCCGGACCCAAGGCGGAGCTCGTGGCCTAACTGGCTGGGCGTGGGGATGCTGGTGGCTCCGGTGGTGCTCGTCGGCGGTCTCGGGTGCGTCCGGGGATGAGCGAGGGAGAGAGACAGAGGAGGGAGAGGGGATGCAGCGGGTGAGGGAGAAGAGCGAGGGTACACGGGGCGTCGTCGTGGCGTTGCTAGGAGGGCCATGGAAGCCGGAGGTGGCCGGGGCGGCGTCGGCGCTCGCCACCGAGCTGCTTCGGTGCGAGGGGAGGAAGACGACAGGGGGGAAAGCGGCGGTGGGCTGGGCCGCTGGGGGAGCTGGGCCGGCTGGGCTGGACAGGTAAGCGCCAGGTAAGTTGCTGGGCTTCTCTCCTTTTTTTATATTTCTGTTCTATTTTCTTTATTTAATTCTTTTGCCACTGTTTTGAATTTAAAATAACTCAAACAATGCCAAAACTCCTGTGAATATTTTTATTTGGCTAGATGGACTTTTCCAAAAGCTCATAAAATATTTCAGGGGTATTTGAAATTATATTCTAGTTATATGAATATAATTCAAATTCAAATAGCTAATGATTTAAATTCAAAGTCCCAAAAATAAATCCTTTTAAAATGTTCATTATTTTTGGTTTGGATCAAAACCCTTGCCAAAAATATTAAACATCTAAGAAGAGCATTTTGGAACAATGAATGAGATTTTAGGGTTTTTGCCCTTCTTTTATTTAGGGTTTTGAGGCTTCTGAATTCCT
>NW_025249662.1:0-2228 GCF_018294505.1 Triticum aestivum | reverse complement strand
GGGTCACCTAAGCAGCAAAAATTTGCAATGAATAAAGCACTAGAACAAAAACTAATTGGACCAATGGAGGAGTCACATACCAAGGAACATTCTCCCCAAGCAGTTTTGTGAGAGGTGCTTGAGCAAGGAGATCGAAAATGGCAGCAAAGAGGGCTGGAACTCGTGCTTGAGTTGGTTTTTCGTGTTTGTGGGAGGAAGAAGAAGAGGATGGGTGCAGGAATAAGTGGAGGAGAGCCACCGTGGGCCCACGAGGCAGGGGGCGCGCCTAAGGGGGTGGGCGCGCCCTCCACCCTCGTGGCAAGGTGGTTGCCCCCCTGGTGTGTTCTTTGTTCCATAAATCCTCAAATATTCTAGAAAAAAATTCATATTTAATTTTCAGGGCATTTGGAGAATTTTTATTTTCGAGGTATTTTTATATTGCACGGATAATCAGATAACGGACAGACAAATTATTTATTTTTACTTTATTTCAACTAAATAACAGAAAGTATAGAGAGCGTACAAAAGGTTGTGCTTCTAGTTTCATCCATCTCATGCTCATCAAAAGGAATCCACTAACAAGGTTGATCAAGTCTTGTTAACAAACTCATTCCGATTAACATGAAACCGGAGAAATTTCGAATAACACTAGGTTACCTCAGCGGGGATATGCACATCCCCAATAATAAGTATATCATATTTCTTCTTGACAGTAGGAAGAGGAAATTCAAAACCTCCAAATATAATCGATGGATTTTTTCCGATAGAATTGATACTACGAACTTGAGGTTGTTTCCTCGGAAAGTGTACCGTATGCTCATTACCATTAACATGAAAAAAAGTGACACTGCCTTTGTTGCAATCAATAACAGCCCCTGCAGTATTAAGAAAAGGTCTTCCAAGAATAATAGACATACTATCGTCCTCGGGAATATCAAGAATAACGAAGTCCGTTAAAATAGTAATGTTCGCAACCACAACAGGCACATCCTCACAAATGCCGACAGGTATAGCAGTTGATTTATCAGCCATTTTCAAAGATATTTCAGTAGGTGTCAACTTATTCAAGTCAAGTCTATGATATAAAGAGAGAGGCATAACACTAACACCGGCTCCAAGATCACATAAAGCAGTTTTAACATAGTTTCTTTTAATGGAGCATGGTATAGTAGGTACTCTTGGATCTCCAAGTTTCTTTGGTATTCCACCCTTAAAAGTATAATTAGCAAGCATGGTGGAAATTTCAGCTTCCGGTATCTTTCTTTTATTTGTAACAATATCTTTCGTGTACTTAGCATAAGGATTCATTTTGAGCATATTAGTCAATCGCATACGCAAAAAGATAGGTCTAATCATTTCAGCAAAGCGCTCAAAATCCTTATCATCCTTTTTCTTGGATGGTTTGGGAGGAAAAGACATGGGTTTTTGAAACCAAGGTTCTCTTTCTTTACCATGTTTCCTAGCAACAAAATCTTTCTTATCATAACATTGATTCTTTGATTGTGGGTTATCAAGATCAACAGCAGGTTCAATTTCTACATCATTATCATTGGTAGGTTGAGCATCATCATGAACATTATCATTAACATTGTCACTAGTTTCAGGTTCATGACCAGATTGAGTTTCAGCATCAGACATAGAGATATCATTTGGATTATCAGGTGGTTCGGCAATAGGTTCACTAGAAGTTTGCACAATTCTATCATTTTTCTTTTTCTTCCTTTTAGAAGAACTAGCTGCATCAATATTATTTCTCTGAGAATCTTTCTCAATTCTCTTAGGGTGGCCTTTAGGATACAAAGGTTCCTGAGTCATTCTACCAGTTCTAGTAGCCACTTTAACAACATAATTATTTTTCTTACTATTCATCTCATTGAGCAATTCCTTTTGAGCTTTAAGTACTTGTTCTACTTGAGTGGTAACCATAGAAGCATGTTTGCTAACAAGTTTAAGTTCACCTCTAATATTAGCCATATAATCACCCAAGTATTTAATCATATCAGCATCTTGTTTTAATTGTCTACCAAAATAAGCATTGAAGTCTTCTATCTTAAACATAAAATTATCAAACTCATCCAAGCACTGACTAGCAATTTTAGTACGAGGAATTTCAGCTCTATCATATCTATAGAGAGAATTTACCTTTACTACCTGTGTCGGGTTATCGAGGTCTGGAGGTTCTTCAATAAATAAAGGATTAAGATCATATGTTTCTTTAATAGGCGGTAAATTAAGACCATGTATTTCTT
>NW_025249661.1:0-2229 GCF_018294505.1 Triticum aestivum | reverse complement strand
TTAACTACTGCCGAACACGCTCCCTTTGCTGCCACCTTTTCAAAGATAAGGGCCTTGCTCGCCAATGGCCTAACTGGAGTTGACCTAGTCCGGCTGGCGCGGCGGCTTAATGTGTCATTATACTGGTGACCCAAAAGACCCACAACGCTACAACCCATCTCATTTAACTGATAAAGAGATCAATGAGATGGTCAATACGCTGCTCGGTGAGTCTCTGGCAAGCTGCAGCAAAGTGGGATTGAATCCCTTCTACACACTTAACTTGGCTCCTCCTGTAAGTCATTAGATCGTCATCATGTTTTCATCCATTTTTGTAACTTTCTCCTTATTTCATTTTTCTGTTGCTCATTTGTATACAGGCCGACTCTCCATTCTAGAGAAGGAAACTTCAAGCCGCCACCCCAGTTAAGAAGACCAAAACAAAAACTCGTGGTCTAGGTCGCCCCAAGAAACCATCAACCGAAGAAATGCTCCATCTTGATGATGAGTCGGAGGTAGAACTTGACTCCCTTGGCTTTCTTTTCATGCAACTTATTGACGCTGATTCCTCTCAGAAGAGGCAGAGACCAGCCATGCACATGCAGTAGAGGTAACTATAATTTCCTCCAGCTTAGAAGCCTTACCAACCAAGAAAATTCGGTTGGTCTTCCAGAAGGTGAAATTTTCCCATCCTCTTGCTCACTTGGATCCCAACTTTATTTTGAAGAAATAGCAACACGAGTCAAGGCGCTTGACCCGGAGTGGCAACTCTCACAACCTCGTCTCCGGCTTACCTAACATGCCTGCTCTTTGCAAGCATCGACATGAGGTGCCACATAACCCAGACTCTCTTTACCCATTAGTCGACCTCATACGTCAACCTCTTAATCCTTCAAACTCAAATTATCAAAAGACGGCTCTGTCATTTGGTGACTCTTCTAGGACTCAGATGCCAACTTTTAAGATTGCCCATGGTGCAAGTATTTCAATTTGTTAAGAAGCAGAAGTTGGGCGGGTCTTTGAAGGATCCCAAAACTGCTGAACCAGAGAAGCAGTCTACAGATATTTCTGAGGCCCTCACTCAAGACCCGGAAGAACCTATTAATGACCCGCCACCATCAATCGATGCCACCGCCCCTGAGCAAATGGATACTGAATTTAACCTAGCGGCCAGCCATGACCCGCCGATCCCTAAGTCGCCGACTTCTCTGAAGCCAGCTGAAGAGATCCCTCTTGAAAAGGACTCTGATAATGTGACCATCACTAGGACAGCTCATACAGTGCCAGGGGCTTCCACTGTGGTAGCTAAGCATGGTGCCAAGGAAGAATCTCCTTCATTGGAAAAAGGCAAGGCGAAGCTGGACCAAGAAAGCTGTGCTGCCCTTAGTGCAAGCGACATCCATGCAGGCTATCTGAACCACCTTCATACTAGCCGTGATCTGGAAGCTGGCTTAGTGAACCTGATGAAGGAACTCTATGAGGTATGTTGCTAACCCCTTTCCATATGCATTTATATAGTCGCCAAGTCTAGAGTATAGGAAAATAGTGAGTATGCTGTAGACTTGTAACCTTTTACAATTTGTAACCCCAAGGATGGACTTAGGTTAACAAAATGAGACGGGAGTTAAAATCAATTGAGAAATCCAAACGTGTAACCCCCAAGGGCCGGCTTAACTTAATAAAGTAAGCCGAGACTTATAGTCACTTAAGAAATCCAAACATGTAGCCCCTAAGGGCCGACTTAACTTAATAATGTGAGCCGGGTCATAATTAGATTAAAATGACCTACATTAGCCCCCAAGTGCCAAGTGTATCGTTTCCAATGTGCTTGGAACTTGATTAACCGTATCTCATCAAACTTGCTCCTTGCATATTAACCATTGCCTTATCTATTTCATGCAGAATTGAACATGAAGGAATCACAAGTTGGTGATTTAAGAAAAAGTTTAAACCTGCAGTAGACAGAAACCTCCAAGGCCAAGTTAGAGCTGATAGCCTCATTAGAAGAAATTGAGAAACTTAAAGCAGGTTTTGATGTTGGGAGAGACGCCTAGGAGTTTGACAAGGCTACTCTAACAAAAAAGGCCGAAGATGCTGAAGCTGCGCTTAAGCCGGTAACTAAAAAGTTATTCGGCTACAACACATCTCTCAAATGATAGTCGCCATCTTCGGTAAGTGTAATGCGCCATTCAAATTCCGTAACCAACCTGGCTTCTCTCTCTCTCTCTCTCTCACACACACACACACACA
>NW_025249660.1:0-2229 GCF_018294505.1 Triticum aestivum | reverse complement strand
GATAAGCAATTAGCGGATATATTCACTAAACCACTTGATGAGAAAGTGTTTTGCAGGTTAAGAGGTGAATTTAACATCATTGATGCTTCAAACATGGAGTAGGAACTCCATTTGGATACATGCAAGGCATGAGCCTATGACTAATCCTTGATATTCTTCTCGTGTTGCTATTTAAATGTCTTGGATATATTTGCACCCTTGCATGCTATATAACCCTTGTAGGTACTTGGATGAATCTAAATCTATGAGATTGCAACACACTCACATCTTGAGCAAATCTCTACATCACCAAGTCTCTTCACAACGGTGGTTGAAGACAAGGAAGCAAGAAACCCTTCTAACATATCCTTTTACAAATTCTATATTGAGCTTTATGATTGACATTTTGGATACACAAGTGCTCTTCCTTGCAAAACTAGCACATGTAGGCAGATGAACTCACACTCCAAGTGGTGCTCCCAATTCTTGATGAGCTACATCAACTTTGAGCAATCCACACAAGTTCAACTACATGATCACGATCAACACCACCACCCAAGGTATGTTATTCCATCTTAGAGAAGCCTTACTCCAAGTCATGAGTCAAAGCAACTCAACAAGATGTGAATACATCAAAATGCTTAAACGGAAAATGGTAACCCATTTTGAGCTTAAATGATGAGTATGACCTATGATCAAGTGATCTCACTTGACTCCTATGTCAATATACTCTAACATAGGTGACTCTGTCGCCGACCAATTCTAGATGGAGTTCTCTCATGTTCTTTTCTATGCTCTTGCATTTGTCTCATGCATATTTGTTTCCCCTTTCAAAAAAAACTTCATCTAGATTTCTTTTCTTTTTCTTTTTGTGCTCTGCATTCCCTACATCCAATTCTTTGCAAATCCTTGTGAGGTCTTACTTGTCTAGTGAGCTGAGGTGACAAGTCTTTTCTCTTTCATGAACTCGGTCACACCAGTCTGTTGTGTTCAGTCCAACCGAAATCTTTTGGTGCAACCGAAGCACACAACTCGGTGTCACCGATTTCTCAATAGGGAAAACACCTTGCCACTTATTCCTGAATTCTTTTGTTCCAGCTCCACTCAATGAATCTTGTCCTCTACCAGCATCACTTTTGCCTTGCTGCTTTGTTTTGTGCCTCAAGGACCAAACCCATTTGTAACAAAAATCTAGAAGAACCCTTCTTGGAAATTGATGTCAAAGGGGGAGAGAGAGATCACATCAAAGCTTAATCATATCTATAGGGGGAGAGAATACTCAAGGGGAGAGAGAGTAATCTTCAAGGACCCCAGATGCTTGGTGTTCAAGAGGAGAAAAGTCACATGTCTTTAAGAGGGGAAAGACATGTTCATATTTGTTTGTTTGCATTAGCTCTGCTTCCTTTTTCTTTGAGCTCCGATTTTCTATTCCCTATCTTCTCCCAGTATCCCATGCTAGGTCAGGGGGAGCAAGACACCTAAGGGAAGGAAATCTTTGAATTCTTTGCACATCTTTACCTTTGGGGACATGTACATATCCAATGGAGTACTTAGTACTCACTCTCTACCTGTCATCCCTCTTCGTACTCTTGTGGTTTCTTTTGTTTGCTCTGGCTAGTAGGTGCATCTGTGTTATTTAACCTTGTTTACGCATGTTTATTTCATCCTAATCCAACTCAAGACCACAAGGTAAGTATATGCATCACAGTCATGTGTATGAGGATCTCTTGCTGATGTACATACTGTTTGCAAGAAGGACTCATGAGCATGAAGGTACATTTCCATATTCACATCTTTTGCTCTGATGCATATAGCCAAGATACATGTAACACATTGCTTACTCTGTCATGCTTATGCATTCACATGCTCCTATATTCCATATTTACATGATCGCATACATGTAGGGGGAGCCTATGCATGTTACTTGTCTTTCCAAAGCTTTACTTGTTATTCTCTATATATCTTTATCTAAAGCTTTGATGTATGTTGTCATCAATTACCAAAAAGGGGGATATTGAAAGCACAAGTGCTCCCTGGGTGATTTTGATAATTTATGTCAATATATCCCTTGTTGGACTAATACTTTTACCTAATATGTTTCAGATAAGTTCAACAATGGAGTGGCATGGACTAGAGGATGTGGAACCCCTTCAAGACACTAAGGACAAAGGATTGGCTCAATCTAAAAGCACAAGACTCTACATTTTCTATTTTAGTGATCCAAGATCACATTGAGTCTATAAGAAAAGC
>NW_025249659.1:0-2229 GCF_018294505.1 Triticum aestivum | reverse complement strand
TTTTCAATTTTTTCATCAAATAATTGTTTTCTTTTTCAACTCAATTTAACCTCTCGATAAGAGGGTCGGTTGGAATTTCCGGTTCACATACCTCCGAGATGAAAATATCTATGTTAACTTGATGGGCATAATTTGTCATAGACATGAAATGCAACAATTACTTATAAGAGAGAATATACCACATCTGAATCATAAACCGGATGAGGGCCGACGGGGACGGATATCAAAACCATGCCACTATGTATAACAAGCAACGTACGGGTAAGAAAATTATACAAGTAACTATCTAAATCACACAAACATGTTTTTTTGTATAAAAAAGATAAGAACAAGAGGCTCACAAAGGTGGTGCCGGCGAAAGGACGGTGTGGGCGATCGACGGTGGTTAGGAAAGGGACAGGAAGGCACTAAGTAAACCACACCTACATATGCAAACTAAGAAGTTAATTTGAGCTCATATTGCATATAAATCAAATAAACTACCACATATAAATACTCCCACACTAAAACCCACAAATCACTATGTTTATAGAGCATTGCAAGAGCTAATCTAGCAATGAGAGATGAAAGGACAAAGTTTCTAACCTTTGTGAACACTTGGATGGATGGGGTGCGTTCAAATCTTGAATTTTTTTGGAAAAAATGGAGGATGAGCTCGAGCAAGAGGCGAAGAACATTGGAGAGGGAAGGGGAAGAACAGAGAGCTCGGGCTCGACAAAGGGTTTATATAGGAGCATCTTTAGTCCCGGTTCATGGCACAAACCAGGACTAAAGGTGGTGTGCTGCCAGGCGAGGGGCGTGGTGGATGTTTAGTCCCACCTTGCTTATTGAGAGGAGCTTGCACCGGTTTATAAGCCCTGCCGCGGCTACCGTGTCGAGCTCCACTCTAAGCAGGGCTTGGTTGGCCTATTGAACCTATGCCACCCAGTGGGGCCTACTTGGCTGTACGGGCCTGCATCCTGGCCCAACTAGAAGTAGGGTTTCTAGTTGTATGCACGCCGTGGCGGCCCAGTAGGCAGGCTTTTTTTTTGTTTTTTGTTTACTGCTTTGTTTATTTATTTTGTTTCTGAGTTGTTTTTTGCTTTATTTAGAGTTTCTGAGTGAATCGTTTTGCTTTAGGTAAAAATAATTATAAACTTTCTGTTAGTGCTAGTAGTTTTCAAATTTGAATAATTTTAATTTGAATTATTTGAATTTTCTATGAATCAGTAGTTTGTGAATAACTTTACTTTAAAAATAGATTTTTCAGTGATTCTTTTTTGACCTGTTTAATATTAGTGTGTTTTATTTAAAAGATGAAATGCCTTTGTAACAGATGAGTTTTCGTCCGAAACCCTGATACTTCGAAAGAAATTGTCCATTTTCTTCACAAAGTGCATCCAGTTTTTGTCGTAACCCTCTCAAATTTTTACCACGTGGGTGAAATGATGATATCATGCCAACTTTCAACCTTTTCAGAATTCATTTGTAGTGCTTTTCAATTTCAGCTTCATTTAGCTCAAAAAATCAGTAAATGCATGAGAAATAACAATGAAGTCAGAAAGGGTTGAAAATCGATGACGTGGCTTTAAATGGTGCATACTGAACGCACAAAAAGTCTGGAGTTGAAATAAGTTTTAAAAGATGAAATGCCTTTGTAACAGACGAGTTTTCGTCTGAAACCCTCATACTTCGAAAGAGACTGTCCATTTTGTACACGAAGTGCATCCAGTTTTTGATGTAATCCTGTCAAATTTTTAGCACATGCTATGTGGGTGAGATGATGATACCATGCCAACTTTCAGCATTTTTAGAGTTCATTTGTAGTGATTTTTACTTTCAGGGTCATTTAGCTAAAAATTTTTAGTAAATGCATGAAAAATAGCAAATGAAGTTAGAAAGGGTTGAAAATTGATGAAGCGGCTTTGAATGGTGCATACTGAACGCACAAAAATTCTGGAGTTGAAATAAGTTTTAAAAGATGAACTGCCTTTGTAATAGATGAGTTTTCGTCCGAAACCTGATACTTCGAAATAGATTGTCCATTTTGTACACGAAGTGCATCCAGTTTTTGCCGTAACCCTCTCAACTTTTTAGCACAAGCTATGTGGGTGAAATGATGATACCATGCCAACTTTCAATATTTTCAGAGTTCATTTGTAGTGCTTTTCCATTTCAGGTCATTTAGGTCAAAAAAAATCAGTAAATGCATGAAAAATAGCAAATGAAACCAGAAAGGGTTGAAAATTG
>NW_025249658.1:0-2229 GCF_018294505.1 Triticum aestivum | reverse complement strand
GCTCATTTCTGAGAACACTTTTTAAAAATAATTGCTATATTACAAGTTTATCATTTTTGCTGGTAACTTGGCCACATATGATGAAACAATACGAAGGTTTTCCAATTTTTAGTTTTTTTTTGAATTTTTTATGCCCGTTTCAAAATGCGGTCAAAACGGCGGGAATGACCGTTCCTAGCTAGTGGTTGAGTCTTGGAATTTTTTTCATGTTTCTTTGATTAAACAGATACTTATGTACCTAGAAATGATTTTTGAAAAAAATAAAGAGCAAACTACGAGGTAGCTGCAGTTCAAATTTGACCCGCTTCCTATTGAATCAGCGGGAATTTGTCTTTTTCACGAGAGGTGGATCAAAACTTTTGGCCCCCAACCATTTTGTCAATTGTGCATTAAATATGTCCTAGTATTTTATAAAATTGATTTGGTCCACTTTTGCAATAAATATATGGTAGGTTCTTCAGAAAAAAAACGTCATTTCAGGCACTCGAAAAATGGAAAATGAATTTTCCGTGCAAAGAAAATGAAAACTCCCTTTGTCAACATTGTTTGGAATTCCAAGATGCACCCTTGTGCACAATATGAGATCATTTGAACAAACTATGCCATGAATGTGGCCATAAGATTGATCATTTGGCTTGAAAGCCATGAATCTTCACGCATGATAGCTCATTTCTGAGAACACTTTTTAAAAATAATTGCTATATTACAAGTTTATCATTTTTGCTGGTAACTTGGCCACATATGATGAAACAATACGAAGGTTTTCCAATTTATAGATTTTTTTTGAATTTTTTATGCCCGTTTCAGAATGCGGTCAAAACGGCGGGAATGACCGTTCCTAGCTAGTGGTTGAGTCTTGGAATTTTTTTCATGTTTCTTTGATTAAACAGATACTTATGTACCTAGAAATGATTTTTGGAAAAAATAAAGAGCAAACTACGAGGTAGCTGCAGTTCAAATTTGACCCGCTTCCTATTGAATCGGCGGGAATTTGTCTTTTTCACGAGAGGTGGATCAAAACTTTTGGCACCCAACCATTTTGTCAATTGTGCATTAAATATGTCCTAGTATTTTATAAAATTGATTTGGTCTAGTTTTGTAAAAAATATATGGTAGGTCCTTCACAAAAAAAAACTCATTTCGTGCCCTCGGAAAATGGAAAATGAATTTTCCGTGCAAAGAAAATGAAAACTCCCTTTGTCAACATTGTTTGGAATTCCAAGATGCACCCTTGTGCACAATATGAGATCATTTGAACAAACTATGCCATGAATGTGGCCATAAGATTGATCATTTGGCTTGAAAGCCATGAATCTTCACGCATGATTGCTCATTTCTGAGAACACTTTTTAAAAATAATTGCTATATTACAAGTTTATCATTTTTGCTGGTAACTTGGCCACATATGATGAAACAATACGAAGGTTTTCCAATTTTTAGTTTTTTTTTGAATTTTTTATGCCCGTTTCAAAATGCGGTCAAAACGGCGGGAATGACCGTTCCTAGCTAGTGGTTGAGTCTTGGAATTTTTTTCATGTTTCTTTGATTAAACAGATACTTATGTACCTAGAAATGATTTTTGAAAAAAATAAAGAGCAAACTACGAGGTAGCTGCAGTTCAAATTTGACCCGCTTCCTATTGAATCAGCGGGAATTTGTCTTTTTCACGAGAGGTGGATCAAAACTTTTGGCCCCCAACCATTTTGTCAATTGTGCATTAAATATGTCCTAGTATTTTATAAAATTGATTTGGTCCACTTTTGCAATAAATATATGGTAGGTTCTTCAGAAAAAAAACGTCATTTCAGGCACTCGAAAAATGGAAAATGAATTTTCCGTGCAAAGAAAATGAAAACTCCCTTTGTCAACATTGTTTGGAATTCCAAGATGCACCCTTGTGCACAATATGAGATCATTTGAACAAACTATGCCATGAATGTGGCCATAAGATTGATCATTTGGCTTGAAAGCCATGAATCTTCACGCATGATAGCTCATTTCTGAGAACACTTTTTAAAAATAATTGCTATATTACAAGTTTATCATTTTTGCTGGTAACTTGGCCACATATGATGAAACAATACGAAGGTTTTCCAATTTATAGATTTTTTTTGAATTTTTTATGCCCGTTTCAGAATGCGGTCAAAACGGCGGGAATGACCGTTCCTAGCTAGTGGTTGAGTCTTGGAATTTTTTTCATGTTTCTTTGATTAAACAGATACTTATGTA
>NW_025249657.1:0-2229 GCF_018294505.1 Triticum aestivum | reverse complement strand
TGTCGAAGATGCAAGCTGAAGAGCCTTATTGCGGACCCGGATTCCGGGCAGGTGCGGGACCACCTGCTGTTGCGTGGTTTCATGGATGGCTATCGGTGGCAAGGTGATGAAGATGACTACGAAGTCGTCCATGCGGGCCGGGCAAGAAATGAGGAAGGGCAGCAAGACAACCACCGCGGCTCGGGCGGGCGAGAAGACGAAGAATCCCCAGGAGATGATCACGACTGTGATGCTGTACACAGTCATCATGTAGAAGATGCAGGACATGATGATGAGGAAGATGCCGGAGCAGGCGACGGGCATGATCATGAAGATGATGATGCCGGCGGAGCAGACGACGCTGGACCATCGATGGGCTGGG
Source organism: Triticum aestivum (assembly GCF_018294505.1). NCBI lineage: Eukaryota > Viridiplantae > Streptophyta > Magnoliopsida > Poales > Poaceae > Triticum > Triticum aestivum. Next base: position 1,868 of record NW_025249657.1, on the reverse strand, counting down.
TGCAGGACCCTCATATTCAAGAGCTGCTTCTCAAGCAGACGGATAACGCAAGAGCTGCCGCCCGAGAGAAAGCCAAGATGGATCAACTTGAGTTAGACACGGTTACTCCATTGTATGAAGGTAAAACACAAAATGACCGACGCATGCTTCGACGAGAACATGTCATTCTGGCACGAACGTCTTCCCAAGGGGAACAAGTGCCCGACCAGTTTGGAGGAGGCGAAGAAAATCGTGTGTCCTCTGGATTTACCGCACGTGAAATACCATGTGTGCATGAACAATTGCATCATTTGTCGGGACGAGCACGCGGAGTCTACCATATGTCCGGTGTGCGGCGTCACTCGATACAAGAAGAGGAAGAAAGCTCCTCGAAAAGTGGTGTGGTACTTTCCGATCACTCCTCGTCTGCAGCGCTATTTCACGGACCCTAAGGTAGCAAAGCTCCTGCGTTGGCACGCGGATAGGGAGGAGAAGAAGCGGGAAGATGACGCAAATGATCCGGAGATAGATAAAAAGACAAGATGCTGAGTCACCCTAAGGATGCGAGCAAGTGGCAAGCGTTGAACTTCGAATACCCAGAATTTGGGAACGATCCAAGGAACATCGTGCTGGGCGCGAGCACCGATGGAGTCAATCCGTTTGGCAGCCAGAGAAGCACACATAGCACCTGGCCTGTGTTTGTGTGGATGTACAACCTTCCCCCCTGGTTGTGCATGAAGAGGAAGTACATTCACATGAGTATGCTAATTGAAGGGCCGAAACAACCAGGGAACGACATCAATCTGTATCTGGGGCTGCTGAAAGAGGAGCTTGACACGCTGTGGAAAACGCCAGCCAATACGTGGGACGCCGCAGAGAAAGAATATTTCCCTATGAGAGCCGCACTGCTCACGACGGTGCACGACTATCTTGGTTACGGATATCTTGCGGGGCAGGTAGTCCACGGATTTTCTGGATGCGTAAGGTGCATGGATGACACAACGTATCGCCAGCTAGATAGAGATCCCGGGTCTTTGAAAACCGTGTTCATGGGACATCGAAGGTGGCTTCGCGACGATGACCCGTGGAGGAAACGCAAGGATCTGTTCGATGGTGAAACCAAACCCCGAAAACGCCCGTGTACGAGGAGCGGCGAGGAAATAGACAAGCTATTGAAAAATTGGAAAGACTGCCCACTGCCGGGAAAGAAGCAAAAGGCGCCAGAGCCGAGAAAGAAGCGAAAGGCGCCAGAGCCGCTGCTGAAGGTATGGAAAACGAGGTCTGTTTTCTGGGACTTGCCGTACTGGAAGATCCACCGTGTGCCTCACAGCCTTGATGTCATGCATATCACGAAGAACGTGTGCGAGAGTCTGCTTGGTACCCTGCTCAACATGCCAGAGAGGACCAAAGATGGGCCGAAAGCAAGGGCAGACTTGAAATCAATGGGCATCAGGCAGGAGCTTCACGCCATATATGATGATGATGATGATGATGATGATGATGATGATGATGATGATGAGGCGAAGCAGGACACAGAAAGTCGTCGCAAAGGCAAAAAGGCCAAGAAGACCGGAAATGACTACCCTCCCGCGTGCTTCACTCTAAGTCAGGAGGAGATCGAGCAGTTTTTCACCTGCCTCCTAGGAGTAAAACTTCCTTACGGTTACGCGGGGAAGATAAGCAGATACCTAGACCCAGCGAAGCAGAAGTTCAGCGGGATGAAGTCTCACAACTGTCACGTGCTGATGACGCAGATACTTCCAGTTGCAATCCGTGGGATCATGGACGCGCACGTCCGTGAAACGCTATTTGGCCTATGCAACTTCTTCGACGTCATCTCTCGGAAGTCGATTGGCGTGAGGCAACTCAGAAGGCTACAGGAAGAGATC
>NW_025249656.1:0-2229 GCF_018294505.1 Triticum aestivum | reverse complement strand
AATTGACATGGCATGCATGTTGATTACTCTATCCGTCTCATAATATAAGAGCATTTTTTACACTATACTAATGTTAGAAACGTTCTTTATATTATGAGACAGAGAGAGTATTTTTCAGTAACTACATACGACAGGGTTTGGACATCGATGGTACATATAAATTAGCACGTGCTGATGATGACGCATAGCTACCTATAGGGTCGCCCTATTCATCACTCAGGGTGAAAAATAATTATTCTTCACTCCCTCTATTCTAACATCACTGCAACATATTTTTAGGTCCTGTATTTTTCTGTTCTTATATAGGAAGTCCAATGAGAACATAGAAAATATATATCGGCTGTTAAAAAAGTTTGATGTTATGTAAAATTATGAACGTAAAAGCATAGTGTACAATATACATAAAAATATGAATTTTGTGGTCTTATGACTAATATTCTGATTTTTTATGCAAAATTTTATGTAGTGAATCAATATTAACATAATTGTTTGTATACCAAACACAATTCTTTAGTGAAATGATCATAACAAATACTTCCGGTGCAAAACAATTTAGTCTACACCCGAGGTTCTGAATAGTATTTCTATCTATTTTTATATTTGAGTGCCCTTCTAACACACAAATTATATATTTATTACGTGTCAAACCAATTGTTCGACACGTCAGCTAGACTATCATGTCGATAGATAATTTGAATCCCGTTCCTCAGCTAGCCAAGCAGTAACCACACGAAAGGTGACGCTGACAATGACCAAAACAAGATAGTTATAGCAGCTATGAGAGGTCAAAAGATAGACACATGCATAGCCGAGTGTTCCGAACTCAAATCCTAACGATTAATATCAGATCTTTCTCCTTGTTTTTAGTTTGTGGAACATATATCATCCGCCTTTTGTATCTTTCTTTCATCTCATCTCGTTGGTTCAATCTTTTGTTTTGTGGACCGCACTGGACCGAAATGCTAGAACATAGGCAAGTATGCCTTTGTAAGAATGACAGTAAGATTTCATGATTTTTTTACGAATTCATGATTCAATGCCATGATCTTGCATGATGTCATAATGAATAAGTAAAAGTAATATATTAAGGCATTATGTAAGATGAAGCATCCAGTTTCATTATGAACTATCTACCACCCTTTCTTCTCTCACCATAGACGACCACTAGCATCTCCTCTAAATGAATGTGAGTAAATCGGTGAGAAGTGTTAGGGAATAGTATTGAAATATTAAAATTGCCATCTTTATGTACGAGTGGACAAACTGCATGTATAACCATATCTACGTCTATACCAGTACAAAAATATCCTAAAAGGCAGATCCAAATCATGTCATCCATTAAACCATGTAGATCTAATGATCTACATCATACCAATGGTGAGCACCTCAACACATTTAGCACAAAATAGAAAAAGAAACTGCTCCACAAAATTAATGCAAAAAAACTGATTTCTTTTTTGATAAAAAAACATCTGTCCAAAAAAATGGGGAAAAAATTCAAATGTTTACTAACAGGCAAAGTTTCGTGATAATTATTTTTGTCCAGGTATGAAAAAAAAAACAATGTTCATGGTGTGTACTTCAAACGTTTAGTTAGTTAATACGGGCATTTGTACCTACACGTTTACTAGTCGACAGAAAGGTAGCCTAGGCCCCAGAAATGCACGGGGCCACGTGAGTGCGGGGGCAGTCATCTGCCAAGTCTTGCCGCCCGCCCATTTTGACTTGCGATTCACATAGTAGTGCAATCCCGCATGCGGGCAAACAAAAAAAATCCCTTAAAAAGTTTTAGCTTCAACGATTAAACTTACGGTTTTTGCATCTAAAACTGCTAAGTTTCAACCAGTTTTTGAGATATAATTGCAAGCAATTTTTTCTGTGGGTTGTCGACACAAAATAATTGATGTTTATTGATCTCTCATACTAAATATCAACATTGAAATAGAACATATTTTTAGTCATCAAATATATTTAAAAAATGGATCTTATTTGAAAGTACTGGTCACGAGAAACATGAATATGAAAACATAACTTAATTTGAAATTATGGTTTAAAAGATATAGAACTTTAAAAAACGAAAGCCAAAATAAAAAGCAGGCACTAGGGAAATGCGTGCCTCTGCACTTGCGTGCCACAAATACTTGTCCATCTAGGCCCCCGTAGTAAGTACCCAATATAGGTACTTCGTGAAGATAAGAATGGACACGCTGCCCAAGGACCCTATTGATC
>NW_025249655.1:0-2229 GCF_018294505.1 Triticum aestivum | reverse complement strand
GAACCAACTTGATACAAAAGTTCCAAGCAAGTAAAAAAATATGTAGTACAAGACCATTTAGGCCTAGGAGTACAACATTTGGTTTCTAATGGTTGAGGGCGGAAGCGGTTGGATACATCTGCGTCTATGGGACTCCATTTCCCACAAGAACAGCTGACCAGGATAACTCCTATCTTCGCGAGGCTGCAAACGTCAACACGTGGGTTCCGAGGTTGTCACCACGATGCTTATCCCCAAGCAAGGAATCTGGCCAAGACAATAGCCAGGGACAAGCCAGTGAGTACGTTTGAATGTACTCGCAAACATTTAAGAACACGGGTATAATATATATCAAACATGCTCCAGATTAATTAGATGATCACACGTCTGTCACGAAATATACGGAAGACCAAGATGCACACCTATAGTTAAAAAAAATATACCAAAACAAAATACTAGGTGCCAAACGAGTGTCTGAATGACTCCTCGAGCGGAAAATGCAGAAATAATAATGCCGCAGTCGGGCGTCGGGGCGACACCACATAAAGGGATTATAAAAGATAAATGAACAACAAGCATGCCGCAGTCGGGCGTCTGAGCGACGCCACAGAAAGGGCTTAAAAGAGAATAATTACAGTGAATATCCGGGAGGTAGAACCATCCCAAGGATACTCAATAAAATACATAATGGTTTGTCCAAAATAATAAGATCACAATCCATGCGTGCCATAATCATAAACAATATTTAGTACAGTCGTTTCTCCATCCGAAAACCGATAATTTAGTCAAGCCGTATCTCCATCCGAATACCGTTGCTAGGATCCAGTTAACCGTGTCTCCATCCGAATACCGTTACAGAGTTCTAATTAAATCGTTCTCCATCTGAATACCGTTACAGAGTTCTAATTAAATCGTTCTCCATCCGAATACCGTTACAGAGTTCTAATTAAATCGTTCTCCATCCGAATACCGTTACTGAGATTCACTCAGACTGTGGTCTTTACTCAAGAACATGACTATTCAACAGGATATATCCTCTGCAGAGGGAGTACCATTTTCCACGAGTAACGGGATTACTCAGTCCCTCGGGACTAATTCCGTCTACGGTCTTTTGATTGAAAACACGTCTGACCTGCACACACCAGCTTAACTCACCAGTGTCTGGAATCACCCACGACACCTGCCAAGCAAAACTCTAAGTGGGGAGGCTACAACCTCGACGTAGCATGGGATCACAAAATTTATACCGCGCGCAAACTGGGGAAGCTATCCCCTTCGGCTACAACCGAAACACCCATGCCCCCGGACCGGATGACTGGCTTTAATCCATGGCCATGGGACCCTCATCACGGCCTCTCTGTACGGTGTGTGCTTTGGAAAGGGGTTGACAACCTACTGAACCATACCCTGTCCCCTGCAGGGACAAGTGGTGGTACCGACAAAGAAGGAAGCTATTGATCAAGACTCGGTCTACAACCGACTCAGGTGGTCCAAGTACCCACCAACAATATTACCACTAGTGAAATAAATCACCACTCCTCGAGCCTCACCATGCTATGCCGGGCATACTCGTCTCGACGAGGGATTAGGGACAAGCTCGTGTCTACCCAAGACCACGACTTTCCCGGCTTCCTACCGGTGTGCAAGAGAAGCTCACGAGGATGACCCAAATCACTAGTGTATCCATTGCTGACCACAAAACAACTCCAAAGTGCACTCCTGCACGAGACCATATCGATACATAAAGCTATCACATACTCCAAGTCAAAAGGTGTTGTGATCGCATCCAAACACCACAACAAAATATTATGCCAGAGTTCAGAAATGCTTGCCTTCAAGAGTATGCAAAGGATGCACTTATTGGAAGCTTTCCTTTTCCTCCAAAAATCCTATTTTGCAAAATACACAAATAACAAATATTTCAAACACAGTACCAAAACCTGTCTCAAATATTTTTGAAATAAATCTTAAAATAAACTAGATGAAATTTGAGAGAGGTAGGAAAAAGAATCAACTCATTTGGAGTTTTATTTTAAAAGTTATAGCCAGTCAAAGATTAGTCAAACTCTGTTTTTATTAAAATCAGAAAAAGGAAAACGCTTCGAGGGGAATACGCTTACGCAGCAGAGAAACGCACGCGGGGTTTTGCGCCACCACTTAACCAGAGAGGGCGGACGCGCGGGCCACTGACAGTGGGTCCAGAGGGCCCACTAGTCAGGTTTGACTGGTCTCCCTCTCCCTCCTTTCTCT
>NW_025249654.1:0-2229 GCF_018294505.1 Triticum aestivum | reverse complement strand
ACTCGTTTAATTTTCTTTTCAAGTTGATTCTCAACTTCTGCCTTATAGATTTTAAAGTAGTGTAGAGCCTCATCTTTAGTATTTAACAGGTACACATAGCAATATCTAGAGGAATCATCTATCAATGTCATGAAGTATTTCTTTCCACCTTTAGTCAACACACCATTCATCTCACAAAGATCAGAATGTATGAGTTCTAATGGTGCCAAGTGTCTCTCCTCCGCGGCCTTGTGAGGCTTGCGAGGTTGCTTAGCTTGCACACATGAAAGGCACTTAGAGCCTTTGGCTAAAGTAAAACTCGGGATTAAATCCAACTTGGCTAGCCGCGTCATAACACCGAAACTAATGTGACAAAGACGTGAATGCCAAACCTCAGATTCATTAACATTCGAATGAACATGGTTCACGACTTTATTACAAAAATCTGCGAGGGAAAGGCGGAACATCCCTCCGCTCTCATAACCTTTTCCAACAAAGAGTCCATATTTCGTAACAACTAATTTATAGACTCGAAAACCAACTTAAACCCTTCTCTACATAGAAGGGAGCCACTAACGAGGTTCTTCTTGATGGCGGGGACATGCTGCACGTTCTTCAGCTGCACGATCCTTCCCGAAGTAAACTTCAGATCGACCGTGCCAACACCATGAACAGAAGCACTCGCGCCATTCCCCATCAATACGGACCCGTGGCCTGCGACCTGGTAAGAAGTGAACAATGACATGTCAGCACACACATGTACACCTGCACCTGTGTCCACCCACCAATCGGTGGGCTGAAACACTGAAAAAACAGTAAATAAATTACCGTACCCAGGTGCACCATTCTCATTGTTGTCCACAATCATGTTGACGGACTTGGAGTCCTGTCCTGACTTCTTGTACTTGTTTGGGCACTTGTTGGCCCAATGTTCAACCGAACCACAAGTGAAGCAGCCCTCGTCCTTCTTGTTCTTCTTGAAGGTCTTCTTACCCTTCTTCTTAAATTCGGTATTGTGTTGGACACCGTTCTTTCCCTTGGGCTTGTGGGAGTTGAAGTTCTTCTGGTTCACCATGTTGGCGACAGAAGTCCCTTCGGCCCCTTTTCCGTGCGAGTCCTTTGCCCTTGAATTCTGCTCAACACTCAGATGGCCAATGACATCCTCCACAGAGAATTCACGCCTCTGATGTTTCAAAGTGGTGGCAAAGTTCCTCCAGGAATTAGGGAGCTTAGCGATTATGCAGCCCGCAACAAACTTGCCCGGTAACTCGCACTTAAGAAGTTCAAGCTCCTTAACAATGCATATTATCTCATGAGCCTGCTCCAATACAGGACGGTTTTCAACCATCTTGTAATCATGGAACTGCTCTATAATATACATCTCGCTTCCGGCATCGGCTGCCCCGAACTTAGATTCGAGCGCCTCCCACAAGTCCTTGGCAACATGCACATGTAAATATGCGTCGACCAGTTTATCTCCGATCACGCTAAGAACTGCTCCGAGAAACACAACGGTAGCCTCCTTGAACGCCTTCTCCTGTTCAGGAGCAATCGTTCCCGTGGAGACACCGGTGACCCAGAACACGTTCATAGCCGTGAGCCATAACGTGGTCTTAGTCTGCCAACGCTTAAAGTATGTACCGGTAAACTTATCCGGTTTCAGTGTAGCGGCAAAGCCACTTGCCGAAAAATTCCTACACATAATAGGTTTTTGGATTGTTGAGTAAATAGGCAATTTCTCGATTAAATTAATCCACAAGTAAATCACTAGCATGGCATTGACACATATGATCGCATACTGATATTCAGTCAAAGTAGCACATACTACGCTAATTGCAGAAAGATCTACGTATAATGCTAGCATGGCTAAAACAGAAAACAGTAGGAGCGGGATAAACGAGTTATACCCTCCAGTAGGCCATGCAGAGGCCGCGGCTTTGGTGGCAGCAGCGGCGTCCTCGGCGGCCTTCTTGTCAGCTTCAGCTTTCTCGGCGGCGGCACGTTCGGCGTCGGTGGACATGGTGATGATGAAGGCGACGCGGACGTAGAGGAAGTAGACGATCGGAAGTGAGCAGTCGCGTAATCGCTGCCCAAAAACCTATTCGCCCCTCACCCCGTACAGGAACCAGAAGGGCGTGGTTTCGGAGACCTGCTCTCCCGTCGACCGTGTACGCGGCGGACGGGATGGAGTCACCGGCGGCAGCAGCAGCAAGGGAACGACGGTGGACGTGCGCGTGGAGCAGATGTGAT
>NW_025249653.1:0-2229 GCF_018294505.1 Triticum aestivum | reverse complement strand
CATTCTATTCCACCATAGTGCTATATCCATGGCTCACGCTCATATATTGCGTGAAGATTGAAAAAGTTTCAGAACATCAAAAGTATGAAACAATTGCTTGGCTTGTAATCGGGGTTGTGCATGATTTAATATTTTGTGTGATGAAGATAAAGCATAGCCAGACTATATAATTTTGTAGGGATAACTTTCTTTGGCCATGTTATTTTGAGAAGACATGATTGCTTAGTTAGTATGCTTGAAGTATTATTATTTCTATGTCAATATTAAACTTTTATCTTGAATCTTTCGGATCTAAACATTGATGCCACAATAAAGAAAAATTACATTGAGAAATATGTTAGGAAGCATTCCACATCAAAAATTCTGTTTGTATCATTTACCTACTCGAGGACGAGCAGGAATTAAGCTTGAGGATGCTTGATACGTCTCCAACGTATCTATAATTTTTGATCGTTTCATGCTATTAAATTACCCGTTTTGGATGTTTATGGGCTTTATTATACACCTTTATATTATTTTTGGGACAAACCTATTTACTGGAGGCCCAGCCAAAATTGTTGTTTTCTTGCCCATTTCAGTGTTTCAAAGAAAAGGAATATCAAACGGAGTCCAAACGGAATGAAACCTTCGGGAGAGTTATTTTTGGAACGGAAGCAATCCAAGAGACTTGGAGTAGATGTGAAGGAAGCTTCGAGGAAGCCACGAGGCAGGGAGGCACGCCCTACCCCCCTAGGCACGCCCCCACCCTCATGGGCCCCTCGTGGCTCCCCTGACCGACTTCTATCGTCTATATATGTCCATATACCCTAAAAACATCGAGGAGCAGTATAGATTGGGAGTTCCGCCGCCAGAAGCCTCCGTAGCCACCGAAAACCAATCTACACCCGTTCCAGCACCTTGCCAGAGGGGGGAATCCCTCTCCGGTGGCCATCTTCATCATCCCGGCGCTCTCCATGACGAGGAGGGAGTAGTCCACCCTCAGGGTTGAGGGTATGTACCAGTAGCTATGTGTTTGATCTCTCTCTCTCTCTCGTGTTCTTGAGGTGGTACGATCTTGATGTATCGCGATCTTTGCTATTATAATTGGATCTTATGATGTTTCTCCTCCTCTACTCTCTTGTGATGGATTGAGTTTTCCCTTTGAAGTTATCTTATCGGATTGACTCTTTAAGGATTTGAGAACACTTGATGTATCTCTTGCACGTGCTTATCTGTGGTGACAATGGGATATCATGTGATCCACTTGATGTATGTTTTGGTGATCAACTTGTGAGTTCCGTGACCTCGTGAACTTATGCATAGGGGTTGGCACACATTTTTGTCTTGACTCTCCGGTAGAAACTTTGTGGCACTCTTTGAAGTTCTTTGTGTTGGTTGAATAGATGAATCTGAGATTGTGTGATCCATATCGTATAATCATACCCACTGATACTTGAGGTGACATTGGAGTATCTAGGTGACATTAGGGTTTTGGTTGATTTGTGTCTTAAGGTGTTATTCTAGTACAAACTTTATGATAGATTGAACGGAAAGAATAGCTTCGTGTTATTTTACTACGGACTCTTGAATAGATCGATCGGAAAGGATAACTTTGAGGTGGTTTCGTATGCTACAATAATCTCTTCATTTTTTCTCCGCTATTAGTGACTTTGGAGTGACTCTTTGTTGCATGTTGAGGGATAGTTATATGATCCAATTATGTTATTATTGTTGAGAGAACTTGCACTAGTGAAAGTATGAACCTTAGGCCTTGTTTCCTAGCATTACAATACCGTTTACGCTCACTTTTACCAGTTGCTACCTTGCTGTTTTTATATTTTCAGATTACAAAAACCTTTATCTACAATCCATATTGCACTTGTATCACTATCTCTTCGCCGAACTAGTGCACCTATACAATTTACCATTATATTGGGTGTGTTGGGGACACAAGAGACTCTTTGTTATTTGGTTGCAGGGTTGTTTGAGAGAGACCATCTTCATCCTACGCCTCCCACGGATTGATAAATCTTAGGTCATCCACTTGAGGGAAATTTGCTACTGTCCTACCAACCTCTGCACTTGGAGACCCAACAATGTCTACAAGAAGAAGGTTGTGTAGTAGACAGCAGCCACCGGAAGCGCCGATCTACGGCGCGGGTACATACGCGCTCGGCCGCAGCGGCTGCGGGTGCTCTGCTTCCATGGAGGTGTGGCAGCCAGATCTGGCGCGGGGGATGGCGGCGGGGG
>NW_025249652.1:0-2229 GCF_018294505.1 Triticum aestivum | reverse complement strand
TGGAGGCCCTGAGGGCGGAACTTGCTCAAGCGAAGGAACAAGCTCGGACTAGCAATGCGGCTGCCCTAAAGGCGGCCGAAGAATTGGGAGGCGAACAGGCTGCTCATCGCCTAAGCGAGGAAAAGATAGCTGAAATGGCTGGGGAGTTAAAAATGCCGCCGACCGGTACACACTCCTTGATAAGGAGAATAAGGCTAGTTCGGCTGAGCTGGACAAGGCACTGAATGCTGCCAAGGAGATGCGGACCGAGATCCGCAGTATGCGTGAGGAGCTCCAACAAGCTGACAAAATCGTGGCTGGGGGCTCGTAATTACTGCGGACGAAGTTCTTGGATCCGAAGTATGCTCCCCTGGATGGGCGCTTGAGTCCTGCAGACGCATATGCGGACTTGGCGAGTAGTACGGCTGATGCTGTCAAGTTCTTCGAGGGTCAAGGCGATGAAGAAGTGGAGAAACTTTTCTGGTCGCAGTTCAATGCTCCCACTCGCCCGTTGCCACTGAATGAGAAGGTGGTTGCTATGGCGGAGCTCCACAGGCTGTCCGGACTTGCAATGCGGCCTGTAATAGACCATCTTTGGCCGAAAGGGCCTAAGCCGGACAACTACTTTGGTTTGGTGCAGCAATTTCTTGGAGCCGTATCTCGGATTGACGCCATGAGGAGGTCGGCGTGCATAGAGGGTGCGCGGATGGCTCTAGCCCACGTTAAAGCTTATTGGACGAAAATGGAGGCCACTGTAATAGCGAGCCAGGATCCGGCGGGAGGCCAATATCTGACCGAGCACTACTTGGCGCAAGTCATAAAAGGTGCCCGCCTAATAGAGGCGCAGTGCTTGAAGAATGTTTTATTCGAGTGATAAGTCGAATCGTTGTAGAAAACGATGTTTTAATTTAATTATGAGGCTATGTTTATACTTTTGCCCGGAAGTATGATTGTACCCCCTTTGTGGCCGTTCTTATATGTATAAGTAGTCCAAAAGATAGCAGTCGTTTGCTTCAACCCCCACGCAGACAATGCAGGGGTGTTCGCGAAAAAATATGCATAATCACACCTGATCCAATGTCTTGGTCCGTTAAGGAGGTGATCGCACGCTGAACTAGGCAACCCGACTATATAGATGTAACAATTTCGCTTAGCCGTGGGAGTCTAATGGTGGGGCTACCATGTAGCCCTTGGTACATGCGCGCTTATCCAAATACAGGTGCGTGTGTACATGGCCGGAAAACGGCCCTTCGTTAATGCGGAGGAGTCTTTAGGGATTCTGGTGAGTCTTCGAGTGGTTGAACAGTCTCTCGCTGTATCATGACAGTCAGTTTTCGGCTTTCTCTACTGAGGCGCTCATCCAGAATAACCAGGGCACAATCACAGTAGTTCTCCTTTGGCCCGCCTTAACCGGATGATAACAGAACGTAAGGCGGCAAACCCAGGAGCCGGGCAAACCCAACATTTGACCAAAGACATGATTCAGAGCTGATGCATACACGGCCAAACTCGTGAATTCGAGCACTCCCAAGGGTATTCGGTCTTTGTAAAAGAAAATAGGCTGACGAGAGCCTATTACAAGCCCTTGATTTCCACGTACGTGCAATTTAGTCTGTCGTGGCCAAATGCCAATAACGGCAGTATCCTCTGTCGGTATAGAACCCATGGGATGGTTAAACAACAAGAGGCAGTAGAAAAGGTTTACACAGGGGCTTAATCTAAAAAGAAACCTGTTGAACGGGGCCCTGCTGCACGTCTGCGCCTTTGTCTCTATTGTGTCGTACCTTGGAAGGGTATCGCGCGAACGTTGTCTGTAAAAAAATAAAAACTCGTAGGAGAGTGCAACATAAGTATGCGATTAATAATAAAAGTGTAAGATGATGGCCTGCCAATAAGGTCGAGGCGAGTGTGGGGCTGTATTAAATATATACATCCCATGGTTTCCGTTATGGGATTGCATATACGTTGCGCTATTTGAAATTTATCCGGGGTACCAGACTCATCTAACCGTGTGTGCGGTGGTAATGACCAGTCATGTTTTCTAACATTGGAGGCCGCTTATAGTCCGGCCGCCAGGGCCGTCGCGTATTCCTCTGCGCGTGAAGGGCCCTCTATGATTTCGCTAACGGTGATGACGCCACCGGGACCGGGCATCTTGAGTGTAAGGTGGCCATAGTGCGGCAACACGTTGAAGCGGGCGAAGGCCGTTCTTCCTAGCAATGCATGATAGCTGCTTTGGAAGGGTGCGAC
>NW_025249651.1:0-2229 GCF_018294505.1 Triticum aestivum | reverse complement strand
AAAAAAAGGGAAAAAGTGTAAGGAAAAAAAAAGAGAGAAAAAAAAACAAAATTTGGATCTATCTAGACTCAATCTCGTAGTTGAATTCGAATTGGAATCTGTTTTGTGCACTGTTTAGTAAAACAGGCATAACTTCCTCATACGAAGTCCGTTTTGGCTCCACAAGTACTCAAATTAAAGCTAGCGACTAGACGCATCTGAATAATTACAAAAGCTAGTTCAATATTTGGCGCCTCAAAATCAGCTTCTAAATAGGTCTTTTTGCCCTCCAAAGTTCGCGCATACAGTTTGTTCCAGTTTTTCAGGCCAGTTTTAGAATTCTTTGACTCCTCATATCAATTCGGAATTGAGTGATTCTTTCTGCATTGGAAAGCTTGAGTTAGTAGAAAACTTTTCAAGAGAAAAATTGGAGAGAGAGTTGTTATATATCCTGCTGGGCAGTTGTTATTCATCATTATCTTTACTGCCGTTGTGATCTTCACTTATATCTTGCTGTCCAGAGCTACTTATCCTTCATTGATGCTAGTTGTGCTATGCCGTGACCTCATTAGTGTTCTAGGCTCGCGTCTCTAGTCCGGTCTAGCCTAGGACCAGCACATTACCGTCGTTGAACGTTTATTCAACATTGCATCTTTGAATTGATTATTGCTAATCTTTTGCTACCATATATAGCCAACCCAGCTCCACATATTTCTACACCGTGTATATGTACGTTCCCCTGGCAATCGCTTTACACAATCTTCAGAGTTAATTGACACCGCTGGTTGGCTATCACCACCTGCCGCATGGTAAGAACTTGTAAGATATTGATATTTGCTTTACTGTGAGCACTTTACAACCACACCCTAGTAGTGCATAGGAACATTTTTCTCGAATTTTGTTTCTTGTTTCTACTAATCATGACAGGTTCCGGAGAAAGAAGTTTTTGGATGACGAATACATCTTCACCATCACGAGAGTTGGGACAACACACACAAGCACATGGTCAGGTTATCTCTTTACCATCATTTGAGGGTAGATTTAATCCTGCTATTTATCTAGCTTGGGAGTTTGAAGTAGAACAAGTTTTTAGTTACCATGACTTTTCTGAACTTGAGCGAGTACGAGCTGCCACTAGAGCATTTACTGGTTTTGCTTCTGTTTGGTGGAGTGTGCATTGCAAGAAAAACATTGATAACCAACCCACAACTTGGAAAGATTTGAAACATGTAATGAGACAACAATTTTTCCCTCGTTACTATCGTCGTGAATTGCTTCGCAAATTTGAACAATTTAAACAAGGCATTAACACTGTTCATGCTTACTACCAAGAGTTCAAATCTTATATGCGTCATTGTGACATAGAAGAATGTGAGGATGATACAATGAATAGATTTTTTGGTGGTTTGAACCATGATATTCAGGCAAGATTTAGGTATATTCCTCGTTGCATTACTGGTATGTATGTTCGTGCTTGTACCTTTGAGAGACAGTTACAGGAGGATCCATTGGGTGACTACAACAACTACTATTCCAATTCATGCTCACTACCATCGGTTGATTCCTCCACCGTTGCACCTACTAGAGCAGCCACACCTCAGATTATGAGTGCGACATCATCTCAAGTGTATGGTGCATTGTCATTGTCCATACCGACATCAGCTACGTCTTTGCGACAAGGTAACAGTATATGTATTGATGATATAACTTCACATGAGAATGATGCATCCCTAATTAACTTAAATACATCATGTGTTGAGTTACCTGTTGATTTGAGCACGCCACCTATTTTAGAGAATCATGTTACTATCATGAATGCATCATGTGATCAAACAACTGAAATACCAACAATTTTGAGTGCACCCATTGAATTAACTATTGATGCAAAAGAATCAATATTTAATCATTTTGATATGACCTCTAATCTTGGTGATGATTCTGTGTCCAGTGACTTACTGCATGTTTGCTTATTTAAGCATGTTGTAGCATTTAAATTTGATGCAAATAAGGTTTATTCACCAACGTTGGGATGGTTTAATGATGAATATTGTCAATCTTTTGATAGGAATAAGAGCTTCACTTATATGTGCAAACCGAGTTGCAATATTTTCATGCCTTCTACTTATGATAATATTTTGGCTTTATATTTTATGATCTATGAAAGTTACTCATCTATACATGTGTCATATGTGCAAAAATCAAGGGAAGTAAAAATGGATGACATATACATATACAACATGTATACCTTGT
>NW_025249650.1:0-2229 GCF_018294505.1 Triticum aestivum | reverse complement strand
GGTTATGATACCCAATTTAAAGCCAGGGTTTATAACCAAGGCTGTAAAGATAATGAAATACGAAACACATCATACCTGTGATATTGAATCACATCGTTGGTTTACCAACTTTCTTGTAGTAAGGGTGATGACCCAAATCTTGAGTGCTGACAACTCCCACCATGCTGTGCTAGCTTATAATAAGACATGCCGGGTTATGATAAACACAGGATGATCATACTAGCGAATTATAGTCAATGCTAGACCGGGTTAACAAACACCGGTTTATAATTGGTTGTGTACTAACAACTTATAGTTGAAATCCATGCCGGGTTAACAAACACCGGGTTATATTGATGACTTATAGTCAGGCCGGGTCAATAGACGCCGGTTTACCTCAAAAACCTTTATCAAGGGAAAAAAACTTTGACAAATAAAAGCAAATAAAAACTTGTAGTCAAGGCTTTTCAAGGGCTACTAGGCCCAAATTCGAGGCTTTTCATGGGCTGCCAGGCCACTGAGTTAAACCGTTGTACAAAGCCTTTTAAGACGGGCCTCACATTAACCAATCATCGTTTTAACTTTGACAAGTTCAGGGTCTGTATAAGATTGACTTGTCAAATGTTCGGCGGGTCATACCAGGATTACCTGGACGGAGTGGCTTACTTGATGAAGGCAGGTTAGCCCGGGGTTTTAGGTGAATACAACTAGCTTCCAAGCCTGGCTTGATAGCCTATTACAAGGGTCCTTTAAAACTCTTTGTTGCTGTGCACAAGGAGCCCCCAGGTAACATTTTGAGCTGTGCTCAGTGGGTGCCTATGTTTGAGCTGTGCTTGGCAACAAACTCTCTTTGGCCCCTTGGGTGTGAAGCCCCCAAGCTTTGTTGTGGCTTTATAAGCCGTTTTAATAGATAATCAGAAGTCCGCTTTATAAGCAGAAACCCTCATGTAACCAAGAAATCTTTCTTGAAGAATAGTAGAGGCCCCGCTTTAGCAAGGATGCCGGTTTATTATATTGATCATAATATATACATTGTCAAAAATATGTACATAGTAGGAGCCTGCAGCTCAGGTGTAGTAGGGCCGAAGATGAGCTATATTCCACGGCCGGCGGGTCTCCTCCTCCAATTTGCGTGAGTCTTTGTGCTCTCGAACATCGATAAGGTAGTATGACCCATTGTTCAGATTCTTGCTGACCACAAAGGGCCCTTCCCAAGGTGGGGATAACTTGTGCATGTCCGTCTGATCTTGGATAAGACGGAGCACTAAGTTGCCTTCTTGAAAAGCTCTGGTTTTAACCCGGTGGCTGTGATAACGCCGCAGGTCTTGCTGATAAATCGCCAAATGAGCCGCCGCAGTATCCCATTTTTCATCTAACAGGTCCAATGCATCTTGGGGTGCTCTTTCATTGTCCGCTTCAACATAAGCTGCCACTCAGGGTGAGTCATGGCGAATATCACTTGGGAGAACTGCTTCCGCTCCATAAACCATGAAGAAGGGTGTATAACCCATAGATCTATTGGGGGTGCTATTAATGCTCCATAATACAGAAGGCAACTCTTCCACCCAACAACCCGGCGTCCTCTGCAAAGGGACCATAAGCCGGGGCTTGATACCCTTCAGGATTTCTTGATTAGCTCTCTCCGCTTGACCATTAGACTGGGGGTGAGCCACTGAGGACACATCAAGCCGGATGTGCTCTCGTTGACAGAACTCTTCCATAGCACCCTTGGAGAGATTCGTGCCATTATCTGTTATAATGCTATGTGGAAAACCAAAGCGGAAAATCACCTTTTTCATGAATTGAACTGCCGTGGCCGCATCAAATTTGCTTACTAGCTCTGCCTCCACCCACTTGGTGAATTTATCAACCACCACCAGAAGGTGGGTCTTCTTATCCTTGGACCTCTTAAAAGGCCCAACCATATCCGGCCCCCAAGTTGCAAACGGCCAGGTGATTGGAATCATCCTCAATTCCTGGGCTGGAACATGAGCTCGGCGTGAAAACTTCTGACAACCATCACACTTCCTGACCAGATCCTCCGCATCATCATGAGCTGTTAACCAGTAAAAACCGTGTCGGAAAGCCTTAGCCACCAAAGTTTTGAACCGGCATGATGACCACAATCTCCTTCATGGATTTCACGCAAGATCTCACAACCTTCTTGAGGAGAAACGCAACGCTGAAACGCCCCTGAGACACTGCAATGATGTAACTCGCCATTGACAATAGTCATAGACTTGGACCGCC
>NW_025249649.1:0-2229 GCF_018294505.1 Triticum aestivum | reverse complement strand
ATATATATATATATACTAGTATTTTGTCCTCTACAACATTCACTTATAGCTATGCCTTCATTGTTGAATATTTTGAACTAAGTGAATGTGATTGGACCCTAATCTCTCTATGCTTACTATCTCAAACTCTGTCTGTCCAAATCATATGCATTCTATTGAAACTGTCAAATGTCTTCTCTACATCCTTGTCAGCAGAAGACACAGAGACAAACATCAAGTCCTATTTAAATGATTCATCTTTATTGTCGATATCCGGAGAAGCCGGAACAACCATCCGACAAACTTGGCGGGCGTGGGAATGTGGGACAACTCTGAGTATGTTGCATGCTTGCCACGTGTCCCACGGATGTGAACAGACAGGGGCACCTGCGTAATTGCGCTGTGCTGCACACCTACTTATAAATACGTGTCCCCTGCGGTCAAGAAAACCTTCTTCCACCTCTCCACCTCCTCAAAACCCTAGCGCCACCGCTAGCTCGCGACGACGCCAACGACGAAGCGCTTAGCTGCCACGACTTCTCCGACGCCGTCCTCACGCCGGCCGCGGGCATCGTCCTCTCCGCCGCTGCCGTAGGTGTCCTCCGTCGCGAAGTTAGGGCACGGTGGATTGAACTGCTCGGTCTCCTTTCATCCCATCTAGCGGTTCTTCGTGTGGTAAATATAACTCTATTTTTACTCGCTTTTTGATCCTCAATGATTCATCCAATTTACCAAAATTGGTTTCTGTCTATACAAAGTTAGATCTATTCTGTCTGCATCTCATACTGCCTAGTATATTCACTTAAGCTTCACATCTAGTTAGATTCCTCACTTGTACTTATTCACGGATTCATAAAAATCTGGAACCAACTCTCAACATATAAGTGAATGTCTTACGCAACATGAGGTCAATGTCTTCAAACTGATTTATCTTCAAAATCTTCTGAGAATGCATATGACCTCTTCCCCTTCCCTCGCATCTCTAATGCTGTCACAGGTACATGTCCGTGGGAGAATCCCTAGGTTCTCATAGTGTACATTCATTTGCAGAATTCTTACAGAAACACATTGATTCTCCTGAAGCCAGTTCTTGTCTGACCAGCAAGCCAAAGCCTTTGAAGCCTTTGAACATATTGAAACCGTTCAGTTTAAAGTTCATGGCTGTAGAGAAATCAGTAAGGAAGGGTGGCAGACAGCGTCATGGGGGAACTTCAAAGGATCTGCCTGATGATCTTGCAGAAATCTACAAAACAGATCCTGAAGAAGATTACAATCAGCGCAAGACTCGGATCCAATGGATTCGACGCTATTGGGCTGAACAACGGTTCAAGTACAAGTTTGTGACCCAGGAGTACGCTGAGAAGAATGCGATCAAGAGCCCTTGGGGTGATATTCTCTATCGAGGCCTTCCCCCCAAAAACAAAGCTGAAGCCATTGCGCAAGAATTCTATCCTTGCATGGTCCGTGGACCACAGCCTGAAGAACCCGACCCATCGAGACCTCCCCGAGCTTCTCCTCGCCATCTATGTGAGCTCTGCTCCATTCCTCTTGCTTCCACCATTGATTTTTCCCTTTGCCCCCACGACGGAGCCCTCTATTGGCTCGAGCTCACTATGCCCGCCGTTCCGTGTTTGCGCCACTATGCTATGGGCATGTGCGCCGGCCGTGCCCTGGCCTTTCCCAGGTGTGCCCGTAGCCTCCCGCCCACTCGCCCGCGCGCCTGAACCCCTTGTCGCGTGTGCCCGCCCACGTCCGACGTAGCTCCCCTATCGCCCCCTCCGTCCCGTGGTCTGCCGCCACACTCCGCCTGCGCCCCGTGCACCACTCGCCGCACCCTATGTGCCTTCCGCATGGCCGCTCTCTTGTTGCCGCTGCGCTTGCCACTGTCGGCCACCACGCCTCCCTCTCGTACTCCGGCCACCACCGTCCACCCACTCGCATCGAAGTCCGGCCATCTCGCGCTATTCGGTGGCATCTCGAGGATGCACGTGAGTGCGGGCGGCCACTTGCTACCCTCGGCAGGTCCCCCTGTGGCCTACCAAGCGCTCTACCACGAATTAGGGTGACCGGCGGCTGCCGACATGGCACCGCCTTTAGTGGCTAATAATCGACTAACTACGCCCCTAATTAAACCATTTCACCCACTGAAGTGTGGGCCCTCCGTCCCTAATTATAGTTAGTTAAATCTAAACCTTTTAACTAAATGTGTCACTCGCATGTGGGCTCCAGCCCCACTAATTACCCCCCCCC
>NW_025249648.1:0-2230 GCF_018294505.1 Triticum aestivum | reverse complement strand
AGGGCGGCAGCAGGGAGCCAACGACGAACTCCATGGCGGTGGCGGCGAGGAGCACTGCAGGGGAGAGGAGAGAGGTAAGGGAGAGGCAGGGATATGAAGAGGAGGGCGGCGGAGCTGTCCTGAGGCTCGGCAGCGGCGGAGATGACCGGCTGGGCTGCCACTCGGGTTGGCGTGGCAGCGAGGCAAAGGAGCTCGTGCCCCTTGGCGACGGGAGGCTCGGGCACGGCGTCGCTGCACCGACGGGATGCAGGCGTGGCTCGCAGATCGAGGAGGGCCAAGGGGAGCTCCTCGCTCGGGCGTCGGGTGAGCACGGGGATGGAGGTGAGGGGGCCGGCCTGGAGCTTTGCCAGAGACGTCCGGGCACAGCTGCGCTGGATCTGCTGCTGCTTGCGGCACGGGGACGAGGACGAGGGAGCTCGTGCTCCTGCCGGGCTCCGGCGAGGCTGGCTTGTGGTCGCTGCGGGACAGCTGGATCCAGGGCCTCGGTGGGATTGCTTGGCTGGAAATGACTGCGCAAGAGGATTGGGCAGATGGATCGGGATGGATCCCGAGGTGAAAGAGGACTGGCGGCGGCGGCTGGGAGGATGGGACAAGGGCCCTCGGTTTTAGGGTTTTGTCCAAAGAGCACTAGGAGTATATATATAAAAAGGAAAAGGAAGACATTTAGGGGCTAAACCGTCCCTCCAAATAAATCGAGCGGTCGAGAAAAAAATAGGGTAGGAAGTCCAATTAACAAAACGGAGACGTTTTGTAGATGTTTGGAGATGATCCGGACATAGCGGTAACGACTGTCTGAGTCGGGTCCGGGACAACTTTCGGACGCGCGCGCGAGGAGGTCCGCGGGCATACGAGAGAGGTTAGGTAGGGCCTGGTGGTGAGAGGTAGTGAGTTGTGCGGACGGTCTCGGGCTGAGAGAAGAGAAGAGAGGGAGGCCCGGCGACTGTTTCCGGAGACCGAAAACGTCCGACGTTAGACCGGCTATAATGCCGCTATAGTTTAACGGTTGGGCTATCAAACGAACTCCGAACGCGATGAAACTTGGCAGGCGGTCTACCTACACTATAATAAGACCGCACGTCAACTCTCATCCCATTCCGAGAACATTTTCCGGCCACTTATAAAATACTATTTCGGACATGCCGCGGGCGCGTGCAAGTGTGTCTGGGCTCAGAACGGACAACGGAAGGAACGAGGAGACCGGGACGGATGCAAGTTTTGAAAACATGATGATGCAATGCACATGATGACATGATGAAATGCAACACGCAAGCCAATGACAAGACAACAACAACGAATAACTGAACGACACCTGGCACATCGGTCTCGGGGCGTTAAAACACTCCACCACTACGAGAGGATCTCGTCCCGAGATCTAGAATGGCACCGGAGAGAAATGGAAGAGGAAGAGAAGGGGTAAAACTAAGTTGCTTCTTTGACCAATGAGTGAAACCAAAGAACCTTGCGAGGTTGAACAAATTCGAGAAAAGAACACAACGAAGGTGAACGAAGTTGAAAACACTCCGTTAGAAAAGAGGAACAAGGAACATTGCGAAAACCTTGAGGTTGAAGGGAAGATATACATAGAAAACACTCCGATTAAGGAAGGGGATCAAGGAAGACCAAATTCGGGCAACACTATGGTTGAGAAGGGATGCAAGACTTGATAAAATGAGAGAACTTGAGCAAAAGGGACACAACACTCCGGTTAAATGGATAAGTCAAGAAAAGAACATGATCCTGACAAAACAAGAAGATGGGTTGCAGAGAGGAGCATCACAATGCCTCCGGAATAGAAGAAAGAGTGGAATGGAATGAACGAAGTGAAACAAGATCTTGAGAGAGCACGATAACAACAAATGCTAGAACGGAGTTGTTGGAAAACCAACAACGAAAAGATAAGCTTGCTATGGTCTTGTGGAGTACATCTCAAATAATGAGGTGACAACCTGCCACTTACGAAAACAAGATTGGATTGATATGAACAAGAAGACGAGAAACTTATTTCACCGGGAGGATAAATGAAGAAACTTGGATCATTTATAAGCACCATAATAACAACCATCCTTAGGGAAGGCTTAAGGTGAAATATAATCCAAGATAACTCCAATGACGAGATTAATGGATTTAAACTACCTCATTCTTGATAATTTGTGAATCATGAAACACGAAGGGAACATTATCAAGAATAACATAATACCACCTCAAAAGATAAGGTAGAAAGAATTGCACT
>NW_025249647.1:0-2230 GCF_018294505.1 Triticum aestivum | reverse complement strand
CAAGTTTATATGCATTATCATTTATTTTCTCTAACACCTTAAAGGGACCATCAGCACGTGGCATTAGCTTTGATTTGCGCAAATCAGGAAATCTATCCTTACACAAATGTAACCAAACAAGATCTCCAGGTGCAAACACAACATGTTTTCTACCCTTATCTCCAGCAAGTTTATATTTAGCATTCATACGCTCAATGTTTTCCTTAGTTAACTCATGCATTTTTAAAACCAATTCAGCACGTTGTTTAGTATCAAAATTAACCTTCTCCGAAGATGGAAGAGGCAACAAATCAATAGGTGCACGAGGTAGGAAACCATACACAACTTCAAAAGGGCACATCTTAGTAGTAGAATGCAATGAACGATTATAAGCAAATTCAATATGAGGCAAGCATTCCTCCCACATTTTCTTATTATTATTCATAACAGCCCTAAGCATAGTAGACAACGTTCTATTGACTACTTCAGTTTGTCCATCAGTTTGGGGGTGACAAGTAGTACTAAAAAGCAATTTAGTCCCCAACTTAGCCCATAAACATCTCCAAAAGTGGCTAAGAAATTTAGTATCACGATCTGAAACAATAGTATTTGGCACACCATGCAAGCGAATAATTTCACGAAAGAACAAATCAGCAACATTAACAGCATCATCGCTTTTATGACATGGTATAAAGTGTGCCATTTTCGAGAATCTATCCACGAAAACAAATATGCTATCCCTCCCCTTCTTTGTTCGAGGTAAACCTAAAACAAAGTCCATAGATATATCCTCCCAAGGAACACTAGGTACAGGCAAAGGCATATATAAACCATGAGGATTGAGTCGTGACGTAGCTTTTTGACATGTAGTGCATCGAGCAATAAAACGCTCAACATCCCGTCTCATCTTTGGCCAAAAGAAATGTGTAGCAAGTACGTCCTCCGTCTTCTTCACGCCAAAGTGTCCCATTAATCCTCCTCCATGCGCCTCCTGCAACAACAAAAGACGAACGGAGCTAGCTGGAATGCATAGCTTGTTAGCACGAAACAAATATCCATCGTTAACGACGAACTTGTTCCACATTCTTCCTTCTTTACAATTCTGCATTACATCTTTAAAATCAGCATCATGCACATATTGATCTTTGATGGTCTCCAAACCAAATATTTTGAAGTCAAGTTGTGAAAGCATAGTATAGCAGCGAGACAATGCATCAGCAATAACATTTTCTTTTCCCTTCTTGTGTTTAATGACATAAGGAAAAGTCTCAATGAATTCAACCCATTTAGCATGTCTACGATTCAGTTTAGCTTGACTTTTAATATGTTTCAAAGATTCATGATCAGAATGTATAACAAATTCTTTGGGCCATAAATAATGTTGCCATGTTTCTAAAGTCCGAACAAGAGCATATAATTCTTTATCATAAGTGGAATAATTCAGACTAGGCCCACTCAATTTTTCAGAAAAGTATGCAACAGGTTTGCCATCTTGTAATAACACACCGCCTAATCCAATTCCACTAGCATCACATTCAAGCTCAAAAGTCTTATTAAAATCAGGAAGTAGGAGTAAAGGAACATGTGTCAACTTATCTTTCAATACCGAGAAGGCTTCTTCCTGTGCGGTACCCCAAAGAAAAGGCACATCTTTTTTGTAAGCTCATTGAGAGGTGCAGCAATGGTGCTGAAATCTCTCACAAAACGCCTATAGAATCTAGCGAGGCCAAGAAAACTCCTCACTTGTGTGACCGTTTTGGGTTGCGGCCAACTCTCAATAGCTTAAATCTTGGCTTTATCAACTTCAATTCCCTGTGGAGTAACAACATAGCCAAGAAAAGATACTCGGTCGGTGCAAAAGGTGCACTTTCCAAGGTTACCAAACAAACGTGCATCACGTAGAGCAATAAAAACAGCACGTAAATGTTCCAAATGTTCTTCCAAAGATCTGCTATAAATCAATATGTCATCAAAGTAAACTACCACAAATCGTCCAATGAAAGCACGTAAAACTTCGTTCATTAATCTCATGAAAGTACTAGGTGCATTAGTTAACCCAAAAGGCATGACTAACCACTCATATAATCCAAACTTAGTTTTGAATGCTGTTTTCCATTCATCTCCCAATTTCATACGAATTTGATGGTATCCACTACGCAAATCAACTTTGGAGAATATTGTAGAGCCACTCAATTCATCAAGCATATCATCTAGCCTAGGAATAGGATGACGATAACGAATAGTAATATTA
>NW_025249646.1:0-2230 GCF_018294505.1 Triticum aestivum | reverse complement strand
CAAGTTTATATGCATTATCATTTATTTTCTCTAACACCTTAAAGGGACCATCAGCACGTGGCATTAGCTTTGATTTGCGCAAATCAGGAAATCTATCCTTACACAAATGTAACCAAACAAGATCTCCAGGTGCAAACACAACATGTTTTCTACCCTTATCTCCAGCAAGTTTATATTTAGCATTCATACGCTCAATGTTTTCCTTAGTTAACTCATGCATTTTTAAAACCAATTCAGCACGTTGTTTAGTATCAAAATTAACCTTCTCCGAAGATGGAAGAGGCAACAAATCAATAGGTGCACGAGGTAGGAAACCATACACAACTTCAAAAGGGCACATCTTAGTAGTAGAATGCAATGAACGATTATAAGCAAATTCAATATGAGGCAAGCATTCCTCCCACATTTTCTTATTATTATTCATAACAGCCCTAAGCATAGTAGACAACGTTCTATTGACTACTTCAGTTTGTCCATCAGTTTGGGGGTGACAAGTAGTACTAAAAAGCAATTTAGTCCCCAACTTAGCCCATAAACATCTCCAAAAGTGGCTAAGAAATTTAGTATCACGATCTGAAACAATAGTATTTGGCACACCATGCAAGCGAATAATTTCACGAAAGAACAAATCAGCAACATTAACAGCATCATCGCTTTTATGACATGGTATAAAGTGTGCCATTTTCGAGAATCTATCCACGAAAACAAATATGCTATCCCTCCCCTTCTTTGTTCGAGGTAAACCTAAAACAAAGTCCATAGATATATCCTCCCAAGGAACACTAGGTACAGGCAAAGGCAAATATAAACCATGAGGATTGAGTCGTGACGTAGCTTTTTGACATGTAGTGCATCGAGCAATAAAACGCTCAACATCCCGTCTCATCTTTGGCCAAAAGAAATGTGTAGCAAGTACGTCCTCCGTCTTCTTCACGCCAAAGTGTCCCATTAATCCTCCTCCATGCGCCTCCTGCAACAACAAAAGACGAACGGAGCTAGCTGGAATGCATAGCTTGTTAGCACGAAACAAATATCCATCGTTAACGACGAACTTGTTCCACATTCTTCCTTCTTTACAATTCTGCATTACATCTTTAAAATAAGCATCATGCACATATTGATCTTTGATGGTCTCCAAACCAAATATTTTGAAGTCAAGTTGTGAAAGCATAGTATAGCAGCGAGACAATGCATCAGCAATAACATTTTCTTTTCCCTTCTTGTGTTTAATGACATAAGGAAAAGTCTCAATGAATTCAACCCATTTAGCATGTCTACGATTCAGTTTAGCTTGACTTTTAATATGTTTCAAAGATTCATGATCAGAATGTATAACAAATTCTTTGGGCCATAAATAATGTTGCCATGTTTCTAAAGTCCGAACAAGAGCATATAATTCTTTATCATAAGTGGAATAATTCAGACTAGGCCCACTCAATTTTTCAGAAAAGTATGCAACAGGTTTGCCATCTTGTAATAACACACCGCCTAATCCAATTCCACTAGCATCACATTCAAGCTCAAAAGTCTTATTAAAATCAGGAAGTAGGAGTAAAGGAACATGTGTCAACTTATCTTTCAATACCGAGAAGGCTTCTTCCTGTGCGGTACCCCAAAGAAAAGGCACATCTTTTTTGTAAGCTCATTGAGAGGTGCAGCAATGGTGCTGAAATCTCTCACAAAACGCCTATAGAATCTAGCGAGGCCAAGAAAACTCCTCACTTGTGTGACCGTTTTGGGTTGCGGCCAACTCTCAATAGCTTAAATCTTGGCTTTATCAACTTCAATTCCCTGTGGAGTAACAACATAGCCAAGAAAAGATACTCGGTCGGTGCAAAAGGTGCACTTTCCAAGGTTACCAAACAAACGTGCATCACGTAGAGCAATAAAAACAGCACGTAAATGTTCCAAATGTTCTTCCAAAGATCTGCTATAAATCAATATGTCATCAAAGTAAACTACCACAAATCGTCCAATGAAAGCACGTAAAACTTCGTTCATTAATCTCATGAAAGTACTAGGTGCATTAGTTAACCCAAAAGGCATGACTAACCACTCATATAATCCAAACTTAGTTTTGAATGCTGTTTTCCATTCATCTCCCAATTTCATACGAATTTGATGGTATCCACTACGCAAATCAACTTTGGAGAATATTGTAGAGCCACTCAATTCATCAAGCATATCATCTAGCCTAGGAATAGGATGACGATAACGAATAGTAATATTA
>NW_025249645.1:0-2230 GCF_018294505.1 Triticum aestivum | reverse complement strand
GTGCGTCTACATGTCGGTCATCAACACTCTCGTTTTTTGTCGATTCTGACCCGTTTCGTGGACTATTACTCAACGTTTTGGGGCCCCATAGCGATTTCCATAGTTGTTGAACCCCAAGGTGCACTTATGTGCCGGTCATCAATACTCGCACTTTTGGCCGATTCTGGCCCGTTTCATGGACTATTACTCACTATTTGGGGTCCCGGAGTGATTTCCACGATTGACGAACCCCGAGGTGCATATATGTGTCGGTCATCAACACTCGCGGTTTTTGGTGATTCTGACCTGTTTCATGGACTATTAATCACCATTTTGGAGTCCCAGAGCGATTTCCATGGTTGTCGAATCCCAAGGAGTGCTTACGTGTTGGTCGTCCGGACTCGCAGTGTGGGCCGATTCTGATCCGTTTCTTGGACTATTACTCAGTTTTGGGGTATCGAAGTGAATTCCACGATTGACGAACCCCAGGGTGCGTCTACGTGTCGGTCATCAACACTCGCGTTTTTGGTCAATTGTGACCCGTTTCGTGGTCTATTACTCACCGTTTTGGGGTCCCGTAGTGATTTCCATAGTTATTGAACCCCAAGGTGCACTTACGTGTCGGTCATCAACAATCGCAGTTTTGGCCGATTCTGGCCCGTTTCATGGACTATCACTCACTATTTTGGGGTCCCGGAGTGATTTCAGCACTTGACGAACCCCAGGGTGCGTCTACGTGTCGGTCATCAACACTCGCAGTTTTTGGCGATTCTGACCCGTTTCGTGGACTATTAATTATTGTTTGGGTGTCCCAGAGCGATTTCCACGGTTGTCGAATCCCAAGGAGTGCTTACGTGTTCGTTGTCAAGACTCATAGTTTTGGATGATTCTGACCCGTTTCTTGGACTATTACTCGGTTTTGGGGTCTTGAAGTGATTTCCACAATTGACGAACCCTAGGGTGTGTCTACGTGTCGGTCATCAACACCCGCATTTTTTGTCGATTGTGACCCGTTTCGTGGACTATTACTCACCGTTTTGGGGTCCCGTAGTGTTTTCCATAGTTGTTGAACCCCAAGGTGCATTTATGTGTCAGTCATCAACAATCGCAGTTTTGGCCGATTCTGGCCCGTTTCATGGACTATTACTCACTATTTTGGGGTCCCGGAGTGATTTCAGCACTTGACGAACCCCGGGGTGCGTCTACGTGTCGGTCATCAACACTCTCGTTTTTTGTCGATTCTGACCCGTTTCGTGGACTATTACTCACCGTTTTGGGGCCCCATAGCGATTTCCATAGTTGTTGAACCCCAAGGCGCACTTACATGCCAGTCATCAATACTCGCACTTTTGGGCGATTCTGGACCGTTTCATGGACTATTACTCACTGTTTGGGGTCCCGGAGTGATTTCCACAATTGACGAACCCCGGGGTGCATATATGTGTCCGTCATCAACACTCGCGGTTTTTGGTGATTCTGACCTGTTTCATGGACTATTAATCACCATTTTGGAGTCCCAGAGCGATTTCCATGGTTGTCGAATCCCAAGGAGTGCTTACGTGTTGGTCGTCCGGACTCGCAGTGTGGGCCGATTCTGATCCGTTTCTTGGACTATTACTCAGTTTTGGGGTATCGAAGTGAATTCCACGATTGATGAACCCCGGGGTGCGTCTACGTGTCGGTCATCAACACTCGCGGTTTTTGGTGATTCTGACCCGTTTCGTGGACTATTAATTATTGTTTGGGTGTCCCAGAGCGATTTCCATGGTTGTCGAATCCCAAGGAGTGCTTCCGTGTTCGTTGTCAAGACTCGTAGTTTTGGATGATTCTGACCCGTTTCTTGGACTATTACTCGGTTTTTGGGTCTTGAAGTGATTTCCACAATTGACGAACCCCAGGGTGTGTCTACGTGTCGGTCATCAACACCCGCATCTTTTGTCGATTGTGACCCGTTTCGTGGACTATTACTCACCGTTTTGGGGTCCCGTAGTGTTTTCCATAGTTGTTGAACCCCAAGGTGCACTTATGTGTCAGTCATCAACAATCGCAGTTTTGGCCGATTCTGGCCCGTTTCATGGACTATTACTCAGTACTTTGGGGTCCCGGAGTGATTTCAGCACTTGACGAACCCCGAGGTGCGTCTACATGTCGGTCATCAACACTCTCGTTTTTTGTCGATTCTGACCCGTTTCGTGGACTATTACTCAACGTTTTGGGGCCCCATAGCGATTTCCATAGTTGTTGAACCCCA
>NW_025249644.1:0-2230 GCF_018294505.1 Triticum aestivum | reverse complement strand
CTACTTACATCATGTTGATAGTGTTGCTAGTTCCTTTAGGATAATAGTAACCTTTGCGATAGTCCTCGAGGTTCATGGTACATCCTTCTTCCAATTACCATGAATCATTCTTGGCAGGAGTTCTTCTGAACCAAAAGATGACAACAAGAGTGCTCTCGATGAGTTCTCCATGCTATATTGTGACTCTGCCAGCTCAACCTTTCTACATGGGTTATCCGGAAGAATTATGTTGAACCTGGTTCGACATACTAATCTATGCATCCACAACTCAGAAAGTTATATGTTCCTTTGAGTTGTCCCTCTTTAGTTGTCTACTGACCTTCGTCTATCAATTGATAGTCAAGAGTATGCGTGCGTTCGTTTATCGATGCCTATTACTCTTATGGTCCGTCAAGCCATTCTATCGTAGAATGACCAGAAGAAACAAACTCCAGTACCTCTTCCATATCCAGGATTGGGTTAAAGCAATTGTGCTCCGCAGATCAAAATGCCAGCCCAGCTTTTGATTCTGTTCTACCTTGGGGTATTACCATCTTTTATATCAGGATTATCGTAGGAATTGCACACCATCCTATGAACTCTTGGTACAATGATACTTCTTGCCATCATTGTTCATTTCTCGGATCCTGTGTTATTGTAACCGGAATGCCGACAAATGAATTATGGTGTATGAAGTCAATACTGCTAGCAACTCTATTGCTTGGTAGTTAAATGGACGATAACCTCATTCTTAGCGTGTTGATTGTTGAATCGTCACCCTAAGACTGATTGTGCTACCTAGTCCCTAATTCTGGTGCACTCCTCGACCAATGAGATAGGAATTATTTCAAATCTTCGCTCTATTGATCATATCGTCTTGCCTCAAAAAGCAAGATTGTTCTCGAGCTTAGTAACATATCGGTGGTTCGTGATTTTCCGAAGATCTTCTCGGAAGTATTACCAGGTTGTCACCTGACCGCTGTGTTGAGCTCGTGATCAAGTTGGTTTCTTGTGAACCATCCTTCTCCAAGAATCTGTGTTAGATATCCCTGAGCTAGTTGGTTAAGCTAGACAACAACTTGGAGAGTTGGAAGATAAAAGCTTGCCTGACTTAGTTCGTTCCAAAGGGATATTCTTGTGTAGGGTGTGCTGAAGAAAGATGATATCTTCATCGATTGGTCCCTGTGATCAGTTGCTGGACCTATTGTCTTATAAATCCTTTGATTTGAGTGTGGGCTATCGTCAAATCAAATCAGTACCGATGATGCTCGTAATGTTGTCTTACTCATGGTTGATCCCTCGAGCATACACCATTACATCTTTGGTTTGACCAATGCTATCACCGTGTTCACATGATGGTGGAAGTTCAGTGATATGGAAATTCCGATGAGTTGCTGTTGAGCCCATCAGTAGCATTTTGTCTCCCCCCATGAATCATGTTGAACATCAACCTAGTGTTGAAAACTTGTGTAAGCATTTCTTCGTGTATCGTTCATGAAGCATATGTTTGGATGAGAGTAGTGACTTCCCCTAATTCATGTGCATCTGATGCAAGTTGCCGCCATGAATTCAAGGAAGATTGTTTTGTTTCCTTGGAATCATCCCAAATCAGTCATGCTCATGTGCGAAGTATTCTGTGGTCTGGAGACTTGCAACCTTCATTCCATATGTGTCCCGAGCACACCAAGCCACTGATTGATTTGTTCAAGGAGAAGAAGTTCCTTCATAAGAGCTAATCATATGACTTATGCAAGGACTTCGTTATCCACGGTGATGGTTCCTAACCAGAACTCGGTAGTGTTTTATTGTAAGACTACCACGTGGTCATGCTTGTCTGGGACAACGTGTTCACATGTTTGTAGCAGAACCAGCTCATGTTTTGGAGCTTACTATCGTAGTTCATTCCCCGAGAATCTCACAACGTCATCTCGTCGATTTGTGTTGCAAACTTTCGTTTTTCTTCCTAGACTCGATGAGTCTGGAATATCCTGACACCAACCAGATCTGATTCTCAGGCAGATATGATGGTTTGGAACATTTCCCAAAAACTATAATATCGGTCTCTCGGAAACCGGTAAAGTGGATGTCGTGGCCAACACACCCAGCCGGAAGACCTGTTATTATAATATCCTGATTGAGGAAGTTGGCCACCTCCCCATAAGGATCTCCTAGAACTTATTCTAGTAGTTGTTCCTTATGGATTTTTGTGCTCCCGAAGCCCGACCTTTTACTTGATGTCCTAGATATCAAA
>NW_025249643.1:0-2230 GCF_018294505.1 Triticum aestivum | reverse complement strand
AACTAGCATATACATTCTGGGTACACAAACACATAAGCAAAAGCATTCGGGGTATTTTGTTTGAACCTCACTTTTCCCTTGTCTCTATTTGTTTTTTCTGATGTTTTTTTATCAACAAACCTCATTGTCAGCAAGAAGTTAAAGTTGTATATATGACATGCCCATTCCAAGGCCCTGTAATGATGATCCTGCCCGCATTCAATGTTTATTGCGAAAAATTATACCAATGTCAATGTTGAAGATACTTTGAACATTATTTTCTTCTTGTCTTTTTTTGTTTGTGGGTACACTCATCGATGTTTCCTGCTGCAGAACAGGGTTAAGTAACTAATAAGCTAGACCAAATGAGTGAACATGGTAAATGGTTGGTACATAGTCAAAACAACAATTTGTTCCCAAACAGAAAGTTCAGTATCTAGAAACAGAAGTTGTTTTCTACTTTGGTTCACTTTTTTTTCAAGGGCCTTTTTTGTCATAGTTTCACAACACATTTTTAACAATGATCTTTTTTGTTTCCCCACAAGGTGCAAGCATGTGAGAATGGAAGCAGGGAAGCCCGATGAGTATTTGTGAAGGTGGATGTCATATCAACAGTCTCCCAGAATTTTTAGATTGATCAACCTACAGATTGTTGTGGCAGGCAGAGAAGTGAGGAAAATTTCATCAATGTTTTTTTGGGTTTGTTTGTTTCACACACTGACACTGATATTTTTTTGTGTTTTTTAGGCCCTGTGGTGTTAGCCTGGTAGTTTAGATTGGAGGCTTTTTTGTTTTTTGCAAGGTGCCAAGGTGGCTACATGGACTATCTAACTTTGTTTGTTTATGAAATTTGTTAGAAGCTTGACAGCAATGTCAGTCTATGTTAGCTAACATTTTTGTTTTGATGCCTGCTATACCCTGCAGTATCAAGTTTTACGATACTACATGCTTTCTGGTGTTTTTCAAATCTTTTTAAGTTCTCAGATGTATTCGAGCGGCGCCGGTGGAGTGTTGGTGTCCATTTTCTCTTTGTAAATAAATTTGCTTGATGTGTGGTCCAGTTTCTGAATACTTTGTTAAGAGGTGTAGTAACACTATCGGTCTGTCAGGTTTGGCTGTTGTGTGCTGAGTTGTGTAGTACTTATTTTGGACAATGAGCGACGGTACTGCTTTTTTTGTGGTGATGAGATGTTTATAGGGTTTTATTGACAGTGTAATATCATTGTTTGTTCCATGCTATGAAATGAAATTTTGGTTGCACGAACACTAGACTCGTATTACCCTGTTAGTCTAGAACCAATGAAAAACATAAGATGGTGTTATTTAGTTACTTTTTAGGCAGGATTAGGTTGTCCAATTGAAAATGAAGGAAAATTTCATGCATTCGAACACTGAATTACAATGTTTTCCTTTTTCTTTTTCTGCAACAGCGCTCCCTAAAAAATGTAAAAGTACTTTTAACTGTCATATATAGTCCATGTCCTGTCAGAAAAAATGGAGCATAAATATCAGTGTGTAGAACTTCATGTAAATTAGAGTTAGCTTACTAATGACACAAGATCTAGCACGCCAGTGCGTGACTCGCAACTAGGATTTTTCCTACTTTCCCAGCCACCCAAACTTCTTTTACAAGCAAGCAAGTTCTTTTTTTAACAAACAAGGCCCAGGCCTGTGAGCAGATCTTGCTTTTTTCAGACAAACAAACAGAAAAACAATACAAAGCACAACTAACAAGGCCCACCAGGTGGGAGGGTAGTTGGGCTGGGTGGGAGGCTTGA
This sequence comes from Triticum aestivum, assembly GCF_018294505.1. Taxonomy (NCBI): domain Eukaryota; kingdom Viridiplantae; phylum Streptophyta; class Magnoliopsida; order Poales; family Poaceae; genus Triticum; species Triticum aestivum. The sequence goes on along the minus strand of NW_025249643.1, from coordinate 473 downwards.
CGACATACAAACAACGGCATGTGGGAGATCGACAATCAAACAAGCTGATTTTTTGTTTGTCAACGAGGTGGGGACAGATTTTAGAGGATGATGTCACCTTAGATGTGAGATATTATCTCACATCTAGATGTGACATAGACAGACCCGAATTATAAAGGTACGCGTAATTGGTGTGTCATTTGGATTTCTTTCCCTTTTAACGTTGGACCTTTTATGGAGAGCTTTTTTTTATGTCAGGTGCTCCTTTTTTATTGTAATGCGGGTAATCAGTCAGGACGTTTGGATTTGTTTCTCTTTTCACGTGAGGCTATCTTTTTTAAAAAAAATTGAACATATGGAGGCTTTATTGGTTTTGTATACCACAAACGTTGGACGTGTGAGATGCACCTTTTTTGCGGTAGGGGACCATCTGCGTTACGCAAATTTTCTTTCTATCTTGAACGTAAATTCTACAATCCAACGGTGTAATTAAT
>NW_025249642.1:0-2230 GCF_018294505.1 Triticum aestivum | reverse complement strand
TCCTTTGTTGCCGCCCCTCCGATAAAACAAATGCGCCTAGTTGCCACTAAGTTACAAGACACTAAGTTACGACCATGCTACAAGACATGCAGTTGCATGAGTATAGTTGGACATGCAGCTGGACACCTCTCTCTCGCTGCCGCCCCCTCCGACAAAACAAGCCCCCCCTAGTTGCGACCAAGTTAGAAGACATGTAGTTGCGTGCCCGTCGTGTGACATGCAACTGGCCCCATCTCTCATGACGGCGTCCCCTCTGACAAAACAAGGGTCCGTCCCAGTTGCGACCATGGTCTAAGACATGCAGTTGTGTGTCTAGTGTGGGACATGCAACTGGTGCCTCTCCCCGTACAACAAAAAATTAAAGTTAAGTTGCAACCAAGTTATAAGACATGAATTGCGACCAAGTTAGAAGAATGCAGTTGTCTGCCTGTTGTGGGACATGCAACTGGTGCCCCTCCCCATACAACAAAAATGGAAGTTGGCTTGCAACCAAGTTATAAGATATGCAGTTGCCACCAAGTTAGAAAGACATGCAGTTGCGTGCCTACTGTGGGGCATGCAACTGGGCCCCATCTCTCTCGACGCCTCCCCCTCCATCAAAACAAAGGTCCTCCAAGTTGCGACCAAGTTACAAGACATGGAGTTGTTTGCCCATTATGGGATATGCCAACTGGCACCTCTCTCCGCACAATAAAAATGGAAGGCGAGTTGCAACCAAGTTATAAGACATGCAGTTGTGTGCCTAGTGTGGGACATGCGATTGGTGCCTCTCCCCTTTACAACAAAAAATGAAAGTTGAGTTGCAACAAAGTTATAAGACATGCAGTTGGGACCATGCTCAAAGACATACAATTGCGTGCTCGTCGTGGGATATGCAACTAGCGCCCCTCCCCGTACAACAAAAATTAAAATCGAGTTGCAACCAAGTTATAAGACATGCAGTTACGACCAAGTTACAAGACATGTTGTTGCGTGCCTAGTGTGGCGCATGCAATTGGGCCCCATCTCTCTCGGCGGCCCCGCCCCCCTCTGACAAAACAAATGTCATTCCAGTTGCGACCAAGTTAGAAAACATGGAGTTGCGTGCAATTGTGTGACATGCAACTGGCGCCTCTCCCCGCACAACAAAAATGGAAATCGAGTTGCAACCAAGTTATAGGACATGCATTTGTGACCATGGTCGAAGATATGCAGTTGCGTGCCAAGTGTGGGGCATGCAACTGGGCCCCAGCTCTCTCGATGCCGCCCCCTCCGACAAAACAAAGGTCCTCCCAGTTGCGAGCGAGACAAGAAACCCTCCCCCTCTCCCGCTACCCACTAACAAATCAAAAATGTCGGTTGCAGTTGGGTGTGTGGGCATGCAATTGCAGTCTGGTGTGTAGGCATGCAGTTCCAGTCGAGGGCGACACATGCAATTGCAGGACTGCTGTCGGACAAGCAATTGCCCCCTCTCCAACAAAAACACAAGGCCAGTTGTAGTCGGGAGGTGGGCATGCAATTTAAGTCGAGGGCGACTCTTGTAGTTGCAAGCCTGGTATCACACATGCAACTCCCCCTCTCTCTCCTACTGCCCACTTTACAAAATAAATGTTAGTTGCAGTTGGTTGTGTGGGCATGCAATTGCATTCAGGGGTTACACTTGCAGTTGGATGCCTAGTGAAGACATGCAACTGCCCTTCCCTCGACAAAAGACTAATAAATTCCAGTCAAGGGTGACGCTTACAATTCTTCCTAATAGAAGGCATCCAAGAAAATGTTTCCAAAGCAACAAAAAGAGAATATATAAATAATTAAAAAAAAGTAAATTATTTAGAAAGCAAATGAAATATAAACAAAAATGAAACAACAAAAATGGTAAAAAGTACAAATGCAATATTAAATTAATGTCACGAGGACACCGATCTTTTGTTATTAAAAATCACTTACAAAAAAAGAGGCAAGAAAGTAAAATAGAAAACACAAAAGTAAAACCATAAAAAGCCAGGCCATCACATATCCCTACCCACGCATAAAATAGAAGACACTGATTAGACATGAGAGAGAAAACAAAACAAACAAAAAACTAAGATATAAATAAAAGAGCGGGCGACACTTGCAGTTGAGGTCCGATTTTTGGCGAATCGACTAAGATTTGACTAATTCTTGGTTGATTGAGAATTGCAAATCCACATAAAATAGATACTTTTTGAATTAGATATTTCCATGTAGACTTCTTTTAGACATACAACTG
>NW_025249641.1:0-2230 GCF_018294505.1 Triticum aestivum | reverse complement strand
TGATAAGTGACTACTGTCTAGTCAAATAATGTAAAATGAGTTCTAGTAAAAAAATATTATGTTGACCTGCTTGTGATATTATATCTGATTTTATATTGAAGTTGATAATCTTATACTGCATCTGGTCCTAAATGTAACTGTATTATGATTGGACAAACTGTCATCGGAGGCATCTCTCCATTAGTTAGGTTTAGTTGATATAGATCTATTTTGTATTGCTTCTGGGTACATACACACTTTGCCTCTGTAGCATTGTAGAGAGCAAAGGATTCAACAGCTTCAACCAAGGGAGGCAAGCTAAATAATCATTCAAATCCCATTGATAATAGGCATCACACCCAGGTAAAAAATCAATAAGACCAATAGATTGTTCAAAATTTGCAGTTGGTGATTTTATATTGCAATGATTTGTGAATAATATCCACGAAGTAACACTTCCAATAGAAGTATGGTGGGTGATGCTAATAAAGAAAACGAAATGCATGGTGGGATTTGACCTGAAGAAATTGGTGGTGGTGGTGTAGTCGTTAGCATCGTGCATTCGTAGTAGGTGATAGGGTGGGACTATGTCGACAATAAGGCACTAAGAAAAAAGCCAACGAAGTTGCCAATGGCAGCATGTTATTGATGTCTTAGTGGCACTAGCAGTGATCTCTATATTAATATTGATGTCCTTCTTTAAAGATGCAAGGGATACGGGATTGGCTCCTACCAGAGAACCACATACGAGCAATTCAAGAAGAATTTGCGTGATTTTTTCTTAGGGAGGTCATATCTGAAAAAAAGGAGAATACCATTATTGCAACTAATGCCTGCATGTAATACCTACAAATTGCAGGTCAAATTGTATACAACAAATTGTGTGTGTGTGTGTGTGTGTGTGTATGCATGGTCGTACGAGAAATTATATGATATATGTATGGTCGTATGAGAAATTATATTATATATGCATAACGTGTACAGTATGTAGCAGCGTAAAATATGTTTGATGTGAAAAAGAATTGAATGAAAACACAAAATGAAAAGAAAAAATAAACCATAAACCCCGAAAACCCTAAACCCCTAAACCCCTAACCCCCTAAATCTTTAGTCCTGGTAGGTCTCACCAACCGGGACAAAACGTCCCCCAACCCCTGGCGCTAGCTCTCTAACACGTGGAGGGGCTTTAGTCCCGGTTGGTGTCACCAACCAAGACTAAAGGTCCCCCAGCCCCCGACGCGCGCTCGCGGCCACGTGGAGGGACTTTAATCCCGAGATGTGGCCAACCGAGATTAAAGGATGGGGGCCTTTAGTCTCGATTTATTTGTCCCGGTTTGTAACCCGGGACTAGAGGCCTTTCCCAATAGGGACTAAATCCTGTTTCTCTAGCACACAGGCAATCAAGGCGGGGATGAAGATGTGTTTGCGGCCAGCAGCGTGGAAGTACGTGGCATCTTGCCTTCGGAGCTTGTATCACCGTAGGGCTAGAGCGGAGCTGTGCATGCGACCAACGTGGCTGATGCACGAGGCAACATCTTCCACCTCGATCCCGTGGGCAGCATGCTGGGGCGCGCACCGGAGTAGCCTTACCAAGGTCACAAAGGACCAGAACCACCTCGCCGGAAGCCACCACGCCCACGTCTCCTCCTGCTCGACAAAATGCCTAGCTGATCTAAAATGATAAGGAAGATGAAGTTTCACTAGAGATTCCCACGTGGACCCGGCCCCGATCAAAACTATCCAAAGCTATATGACGAACTAAACTTATCCGGTTTGAGAAGTTAAGGGTCCAGGGTTAATGGAGTTAAAAGTTAAGGGATCATTTCTATACTTCTGAAAGAATTGAATGACCAAAAACAAACTTTCTCCATACAAAATTGTAGTGCCTGAATATTGTGTTGTTGTGTTGTATTGATCTGACCCTCATACAAGGTACATATAAAAGTACCCCGAAAAAAAAAGGTACATATAAAAGTACATTGTGGTGTAGAGACTTGGAGTACAAGAAAAGACATTGCATGTTTTAACTAATTCTATCTCTATCTGTTTATCTCGAACTCAACCCCAAGCTATTCCTTGATCTAATTGTAACCCACATGAACCCAATGCTTGTCCATTACCAGAAATGCTACCGAAAGAAAGAAAAACCAGATTGGAACTAACACATCAAAGAAGGAAATTATGTGCAAAATAAAATAGGGACAATAAAAGTACAACAACAGTGAGTGAGATAGATGTTCTAACATAACCG
>NW_025249640.1:0-2230 GCF_018294505.1 Triticum aestivum | reverse complement strand
CAGTTGTATGTCTAAAAGAAGTCTACATGGAAATATCTAATTCAAAAAGTATCTATTTTATGTGGATTTGCAATTCTCAATCAACCAAGAATTAGTCAAATCTTAGTCGATTCGCCAAAAATCGGACCTCAACTGCAAGTGTCGCCCGCTCTTTTATTTATATCTTAGTTTTTTGTTTGTTTTGTTTTCTCTCTCATGTCTAATCAGTGTCTTCTATTTTATGCGTGGGTAGGGATATGTGATGGCCTGGCTTTTTATGGTTTTACTTTTGTGTTTTCTATTTTACTTTCTTGCCTCTTTTTTTGTAAGTGATTTTTAATAACAAAAGATCGGTGTCCTCGTGACATTAATTTAATATTGCATTTGTACTTTTTACCATTTTTGTTGTTTCATTTTTGTTTATATTTCATTTGCTTTCTAAATAATTTACTTTTTTTTAATTATTTATATATTCTCTTTTTCTTGCTTTGGAAACATTTTCTTGGATGCCTTCTATTAGGAAGAATTGTAAGCGTCACCCTTGACTGGAATTTATTAGTCTTTTGTCGAGGGAAGGGCAGTTGCATGTCTTCACTAGGCATCCAACTGCAAGTGTAACCCCTGAATGCAATTGCATGCCCACACAACCAACTGCAACTAACATTTATTTTGTAAAGTGGGCAGTAGGAGAGAGAGGGGGAGTTGCATGTGTGATACCAGGCTTGCAACTACAAGAGTCGCCCTCGACTTAAATTGCATGCCCACCTCCCGACTACAACTGGCCTTGTGTTTTTGTTGGAGAGGGGGCAATTGCTTGTCCGACAGCAGTCCTGCACTTGCATGTGTCGCCCTCGACTGGAACTGCATGCCTACACACCAGACTGCAATTGCATGCCCACACACCCAACTGCAACCGACATTTTTGATTTGTTAGTGGGTAGCGGGAGAGGGGGAGGGTTTCTTGTCTCGCTCGCAACTGGGAGGACCTTTGTTTTGTCGGAGGGGGCGGCATCGAGAGAGCTGGGGCCCAGTTGCATGCCCCACACTTGGCACGCAACTGCATATCTTCGACCATGGTCACAAATGCATGTCCTATAACTTGGTTGCAACTCGATTTCCATTTTTGTTGTGCGGGGAGAGGCGCCAGTTGCATGTCACACAATTGCACGCAACTCCATGTTTTCTAACTTGGTCGCAACTGGAATGACATTTGTTTTGTCAGAGGGGGGCGGGGCCGCCGAGAGAGATGGGGCCCAATTGCATGCGCCACACTAGGCACGCAACAACATGTCTTGTAACTTGGTCGTAACTGCATGTCTTATAACTTGGTTGCAACTCGATTTTAATTTTTGTTGTACGGGGAGGGGCGCTAGTTGCATATCCCACGACGAGCACGCAATTGTATGTCTTTGAGCATGGTCCCAACTGCATGTCTTATAACTTTGTTGCAACTCAACTTTCATTTTTTGTTGTAAAGGGGAGAGGCACCAATCGCATGTCCCACACTAGGCACACAACTGCATGTCTTATAACTTGGTTGCAACTCGCCTTCCATTTTTATTGTGCGGAGAGAGGTGCCAGTTGGCATATCCCATAATGGGCAAACAACTCCATGTCTTGTAACTTGGTCGCAACTTGGAGGACCTTTGTTTTGATGGAGGGGGAGGCGTCGAGAGAGATGGGGCCCAGTTGCATGCCCCACAGTAGGCACGCAACTGCATGTCTTTCTAACTTGGTGGCAACTGCATATCTTATAACTTGGTTGCAAGCCAACTTCCATTTTTGTTGTATGGGGAGGGGCACCAGTTGCATGTCCCACAACAGGCAGACAACTGCATTCTTCTAACTTGGTCGCAATTCATGTCTTATAACTTGGTTGCAACTTAACTTTAATTTTTTGTTGTACGGGGAGAGGCACCAGTTGCATGTCCCACACTAGACACACAACTGCATGTCTTAGACCATGGTCGCAACTGGGACGGACCCTTGTTTTGTCAGAGGGGACGCCGTCATGAGAGATGGGGCCAGTTGCATGTCACACGACGGGCACGCAACTACATGTCTTCTAACTTGGTCGCAACTAGGGGGGGCTTGTTTTGTCGGAGGGGGCGGCAGCGAGAGAGAGGTGTCCAGCTGCATGTCCAACTATACTCATGCAACTGCATGTCTTGTAGCATGGTCGTAACTTAGTGTCTTGTAACTTAGTGGCAACTAGGCGCATTTGTTTTATCGGAGGGGCGGCAACAAAGGA
>NW_025249639.1:0-2230 GCF_018294505.1 Triticum aestivum | reverse complement strand
ACTAGAATGGACATGATAGGGTCGCGCGCCGAAGTTAGCCTTAGAAAAATGCAGAAAATCTGGAGAGAAATCAAGAGGAGCTGACTTCCACACGCGGCCGCTCACACCCCGCCAGCATATATATAGCTAGTAGGTTCCTCCTCCATTCAATCGAGGGAAATAGGAGAGAGATAGTAATGGCAGAGAAGCAGACGGGGAAGGTCAACTGGTTCGCCGTAAGCAAGGGCATAGGCTTCATCACCCCCGACGGTGGCGGCAAGCAGATCGTCGTCCACATAAGCGCCGTCGAGGCCGCCGGGCTTGATAGATAGGCTTGAAGCCGGGCAGGGCGTCGCCTTCACCGTCAGAAAGTCCGTCGGGGGGATGTTGTTCGCCTTCGAAATTGCTCTCCTCGGGTGAGGGCTCTTACGTACGTCTGACAGCACAGCTGGCAGAGATATTTGCTCTTCCAGTGGGACCACTGTTTATGCACATGTTTTTACAGTACTGTATGTAAGTGTCAATTGAAATGTTATGATTCAGTATAAGTACTCTACTTGTTGGTTTTTCTCTGCTTCTTGCTTAAGTTTGGTTGTGTCGTCGTGTGGTCCTCATACTAGCACGATGCTGTGTTGGAAACATCTAATAATTGCTGTAAACGTGGCTCCGTCTTTCTCCTCTACTCCACTTTCGCTGGTACTCCCTCCGTTCAAAAATACTTGTCATCAAAATGGATAAAAGAGAATGTACCTAGACGTGTTTTAGTTCTAGATACATTTCTTTTTATCCATTTTGATGACAAGTATTTCCGAACAGAGAGAGTAGTTATTGCAGGCATAATGTGATCTAAAGTTTTTTGAGTCGTCCCTGCAAGAATCATCATCCTTGTCACTGTCATTATATTTTCCTAAAAAAACGCATAACATTCTGTTGTCGGCTCGTCCTTCGTCCAACTTTCACATATGTTTTTCCCACCCTCTCCCCAATTGGATTGTTGGTCTCGTATCTTTGTTTATTTTTTTGGCATTCCCCAGAAAACCGCATCAATTGTCTCACGTTTTATTGTCTTATAAAATATAAGCATATTTTCCTTAGTAGTCCAATAAATGCTTACGAGATACTCACTCCCTTCGGTCCTGAGCATATTTTCCTTAGCTGATGATAACTCCACGCCGCTGAAGTAAGAACAAATTTATTCATTCGAGTTCCATTAAACAGTGCACAGTTTAAGCTGCACGGAAACTGTATTGTATATATGATAACATTTCTCAAAATGTCGCCCCAGACAATTCGACTACCTTTTCTACGTAGATTTCGAGGCTTCAATGGCTGATCCAAATGCACAAAACGCACCATCCACCCTTAAAGCAAGAGTGCAGGCAGATGGCGGAACTCGGTCGGTCCCAGAAAAGATTCGTCTTGGGCTTATCAGCGATGGCATACATTGCGCCTGGAGATTCACCAAAAATAGCGGCGAGCACCGGAAGAGCGCCACATAGAACCTCCAAGCAGTGTCTCAAAAATATGATGCCCCCAACAGAGGAATGGCGTCGAAGACGCCACCATCGCGCCGATCCAACCCCGGACCTAGGCTTTCGCCCGGAGACACTACCAACCAGGCCCGAGGAAGATGCCGACACACCTCAGTGGCGCCTCCAAGGAGGAAAATGACACCCTCAGGCGCCATCGACACCGACTCTTGTTGTGCAGGACTTTCGTCTGTATCGTCGCACACCACCGCTCATGCCCTCCGGAGCTCATCCATGTTGTCTCACACCGCCACCGCCGCAACACCTTATTGTTGAAGCCGTGAAGGCATGGTCCACCTATTGGGGAACACGGTAATTTCAAAAAAATTCCTACGATCACGCAAGACCTATCTCTAGGTGATGCATAGCAACGAGAGGGGAGAGTGTTGTCTACGCATCCTCGTAGACCGAAAGCGGAAGCGTTATGACAACACGGTTGATGTAGTCGAACATCTTCACGGTCCGACCGATCCTAGCACCAAAGGTACAGCACCTCCGCGATCTGCACACGTTCAGCTCGGTGACGTCCCACGAACACTAGATCCAGCTGAGGTCGAGGGAGAGTTTCGTCAGCACGACGGCGTGGTGCCGGTGATGATGAAGTTATCGGCGCAGGGCTACGCCTAAACACTACGACGATATGACCGAGGTGTGTAACTGTGGAGGGGGGCACCGCACACGGCTAAAACAATCGTCAACTTGTGTGTCTTAGGGTGCCCCCT
>NW_025249638.1:0-2230 GCF_018294505.1 Triticum aestivum | reverse complement strand
GGACTCTGATCTCTCTTCTATTCGGGTTAAATGGATTTTGCTAAATCTAACATTAGGATCTCGTTATCACTTTCACCCGGAGAGCCCCTTATTATTGATGATCGTCTGCTGCACGTGAAGACCCTGAAGATACTCTCCGCTGTAACCCGAGAATTTGTGTCCGTTGCTTTTGCAATACCCTACCACCAAAATATCCCTATGGATAAATACATACATCTGTCGTTCTTACTTTTGTTCCCAGTTGATCTTGTCATTGGAAGATACCCTGAAATTCTCTCTATTGATCCGAGAATACTTTGTGCCTACTGCCTTGCAGTTCCTTTCCACCTGAATACCCCTACGGATAATTTCTCGCCCTTATCGACTATCCACTCATCCCCAGTTGTTCATGTGTTTCACAATGGTCTTTGAAATACTATTCGATCCTCCAAAATTCCTCAGTAGCTTATTGCTCTGCAATACTTGTCTGCTTGCATTATGGATGCTTTCCATATGTCTGGCAATATTCGTTAGTATCCTTAGACACTGTCATTTTAATCCTATTGATTCAACATGTGCGCGAATGCACACAATCATCAATCGACCCTTCTAAATTATCTTTCCGGCTCAGACATCATTCTGAACATGAGCTGGTTCTGGACCAAACTATTTGTCGTCAATTGTGCCTCTGGTCTATCCAACTTATCCACCCCTAATCAGAGCATTGCTTCTGATCCCTTGATTTGGAAATCATAATTCCTTTGCATTTGACAATTGAGTTAGTCAGTTGTTTCTATAATTTGCTTCCTGTAGTTGAGTACCGATGCTCACGTCAGATCCCTTGTGGACCACCAAGTCCTTTGTTGGATTGTTATCCGACAGTGTCCTTCACATTTGATCACCTTGTGAGTTCTTCCCCTGATACATAATGCCTTTGTTAAGTTGTATCCTCTGCTTGGCCAACCATGCTCTGCTTTTGGGCTTGTGTTATTTACTCTTGAAACTTGAGGTATATGTTTCTAAGAAGCCCCTATGGGTTGAACATATGCCTTCTCTAAACCGTGTGAACCCGAAAGTTTTCACGAGTCATACTCTTCTGGCGCTTCACCAGAAAAAAATTTCAACACTGCAACTTCATCGAACGCGAGAAGTAAATGAAAGGTTATGCATTGGAGAAGTGGGAGTCGACCTTGAACCTTGCGTTCATGCCCATGGACACGATGTATAACTTATCATGGAAGCTGCTCGTAAAAATAGTTACCCCCTTGTTATAAGTTCATCTTGTATCCGTGGTTCAATCATTTATGATCGTGGTTTCTGACCATGTTCTCCTTTAAATACCATTTCTCGTGCAAGTTAAGCACTGGTCTTATGTAGAGTAATGCCCTAGTCCAACCTCTACTTTGGAATTGTCGTCGAGTATTACCCCCTGGTATCTCGAAATTATCTTGGAACTGCATAACTTCCTATGAGTTCTTCATCAAGTACTACATACTCAATGATTACAATTTTTCACGGGCTCTGCGTTATTAGACACTCAAAAGACACCGATAACTGAACCGAGTCCGCTCTTCGGTTCAACAACTCTTCAGTAAGCTTCTATAAGTACGAGTTTGTACCCGATCACGCCATTCCTAGCCTGTTTGGCTATATCATTGTCGTGACGATTCTAACTGTGCTACCTGGTCCTTATTCTCGGAGCACCAATTTTCGATGATAAACTAACCTTACGTCGATCCTCATCGTCATATCATTTCGCCTTGAACAACAAGCTTGGTTTCGAGTTTGTGTCGTACCCTTGGTTCCAATAACCTTTCACTTCATCATTACTTGACTTGATGTCGTTACCGATCGATTACATCTTCATGAACTCTCGCGACAAAGGTGTCGTGATCATCAACATTCTGAGCTCATCCAGGATATCAATTGAATTCATGATGAGAAATACCATCCTTGCCCTCGATGAACTGTATTATCGTCGACCACTTTATTGCCCTCCCACCAACACAAGCTTGTTCATGTTTGGTGTTATACCTTGAGTTCCTTGCTATCCAGTAATTGTTCTTCTTTACCTTGGAACATCAACATCTCTTATGTCCTCAATGTTGTGAGAAATTCACCACCCTTAAGAATTCTTGATACCAGTGATACTTATTAACATCACCATTCTTTTCTTGGTCCCCGTGATGTTTCTAACCGGAATACCGACAAATGGTCTGTGATGTGTAAATTCTAAACTTCGAGCAACCCT
>NW_025249637.1:0-2231 GCF_018294505.1 Triticum aestivum | reverse complement strand
CGCCTCGCCTCCTCGGCTTCGGCGCGTGAGGCCATAAGTAGGGGGAGGAGGGGGAGCGGCAGTCGCTCGAATGCTCACCCTCGCTCCGCCATTCTCTTGTTCTTCTTCCTCTCCGTCACCGCAGCGGCTCTCCACCGTGCCACCGCTCCGCCAATCCTCTTGGCATGCTGCGGCCTTGCCACAGCTGAATCGCGCGCTCTCCGCCGCCGCGCCTTCCCCGTCGCTTCTCTGTCCTCATGGCTTCGACGTCCAACTCCTGGGACGGCTCCAACGTCCATGAGGACCACATCGACTTCCTTCGAAAGACACGGCGATTGCCGGGCAAGGACTACATGCGGGTGCGTCTCGCGCCCGAGAGGGAGATCTCGCCGGTGCCGGAGGAGGGCGAGCGGGTAATCTTCCGCTCGCACTGCCTGCGCGGTGTCGGCCTGCTCGCGAGCGGCTTCTTCCGCTCGTTTCTCGAGTTTTATCATCTCCAGCCGCACCACCTCACTCCAAACACGGTGGTGCTGCTGTCGGCCTTCGTCACCCTGTGCGAAGGCTTCCTCGGCGTTCTCCCCACCCTCGAACTATGGGGGGAGTTCTTCCAGTCCAAGCTCGGCACCGTCGTTGCGGGCGTGCCGGCTCCATGCGGCGCCTTCATCGCCATGCGGAGATCGACGACAACCCGTTTTCACCCATCGCGCTGATCCAGTCGGTGAAGCTCTGGCAGAAATCTTACTCCTACGTGAAGAACGTCGCTCCGCAAGGCGACTACGTCAACCTGCCGGCTTACGTAGCCAGCCCACTGGTTGGGAGGCAGCCTTCGTGGTCCTACTGGGCCAGGTCGCTGACGCCGGCTGGGGCTGGCGCCGTCGCCCGGCTCCGGGTGCTGATCCAGTCGGAGGGCCTGACCGGGCCCGACCTGATAGCCGCCTTCGTGGAGCACCGGGTGCTCCCACTCCAAGGCCGCCCTCACCAGATGAGCTGTCGCTTTGACCCAAGCCGGCTGAGCACCAAGGAGATGCCTCACGACGAGGTATCTTACATGGTGAATTACATTGCCAACTGCAAACTCACCGAGGAGTGGCGGTACAGCAAGGAGCCGTATTCTCGCGCCAACCCCCCGCCTGTGGTAAGCCTTCCTTCTTTTCTTCTTTTCTTGTTGCCGAGTTCTCACTGGCCGGCCTCTGACCAGTCGGCTTGTTTTTAATCAGAACCCCCTCCTTCATCCGTCGGCCGGAACCGCGGGGGCGGAACGCGAGTTCGCTCCTAACCGTGCGGCGCATGACTTTGACGACCCCGACTTGGGGGCGGCCGCCTTAGACGACGACGCCGTAGGGGGAGGCGGCCAGGCAGGTGGCTCCGGGCTCACCGCCGGCTTCGAGGACTGGCTGGATGAAGACGAGGCCGAACCTATTCTGCGCCGACAGCCAGTGCTACGTCTTGAGCTTGCGTTGGTTTTCCTCGAAGAGGAGAGGGTGATGCAGTAAAGTGTAGCGTAAGTATTTCCCTCAGTTTTGAGAACCAAGGTATCAATCCAGTATGAGGCTCCTCAAAAGTCCCATGCACCTACACAAAGAAACTGAGAACTCGCAACCAACGCAATAAAGGGGTTGTCAATCCCTTCACGGCCACTTGCGAAAGTGAGATCTAATAAAGATAGTATGATAAGATAAAATTTATTTTTGGTATTTTTGATATAGATGCAAAAAGTAAAGATGCAAATAAAGTAGATTGAAAACAAATATGATAAGAGATAGACCTGGGGGCCATAGGTTTCACTAGAGGCTTCTCTCAAGATAGCATAAGTATTACGGTGGGTGAACAAATTACTATCGAGCAATTGATAGAAAAGCGCATAGTTATGAGATTATCTAGGCATGATCATGTATATAGGCATCACGTCCATAACAAGTAGACCGACTCCTGCCTGCATCTACTACTATTACTCCACACATTGACCGACTCATGCCTGCATCTAGAGTATTAAGTTCATAAGAACAGAGCAACGCATTAAGCAAGATAACATGATGTAGAGGGATAAACACATGCAATATGATATAAACCCCATCTTGTTATCCTCGATGGCAACAGTACAATACATGTCTTGCAACCCTTTCTGCCACTGGGTAAGAACACCGCAAGATTTAACCCAAAGCTAAGCACTTCTCCCATGGCAAGAAAGATCAATCTAGTAGGACAAACCAAACTAATAATTCGAGAGACTTGCAAAGATAACTCAATATTAC
>NW_025249636.1:0-2231 GCF_018294505.1 Triticum aestivum | reverse complement strand
AATTTATCCAAATACTCCATGAAGATTGAGTTCATTAACCGAGAAAAGGTGGCTGGAGCGTTGGTTAAACCGAAGGACATGACGGTGTACTCGTATTGGCCATAACGAGTAACAAAGGCCGTTTTAGGAATGTCCCCGTTTCTGATTTTGATTTGATGGTAGCCCAACCTCAAATCCATCTTGGAGAAGACTGAGGATCCAGCGAGCTGATCATACAGGTCGTTGATCCTGGGAAGCGGGTATTTGTTCTTGATTGTGACCAAATTGACAGGTCGGTAATCTACAACCATTCGGTCCGTACCATCCTTCTTCTTGACGAATAGGACGGGGCAAGCCCACGGAGATGAACTAGGGCGGATGAAACCCTTTTTCAAGGATTCATCGAGTTGCTTTTTAAGCTCGGCTAGTTCTAGGGGTGCCATCTTATAAGGTCTTCTAGCAATCGGAACGGTTCCTGGAATGAGGTCTATTACGAACTCAACATCCCTGTCAGGTGGAACACCTGGCAATTCCTCTGGAAAGACATCCGGGAAGTCACAGACTACCGGCACGTCCTCAAGGTCTGGCAAGGGGCTGGCGTTAAGAGAATATAATTGTCGCTTGGCTATTCGGGTCAAGACATTGACTATCTTTCCCGAAGGATGGGTGAGTTGAATAGTCCTAGAGAAGCAATCAATTTTGGCTTGATGAGCTGACATCCAGTCCATACCCAAAATGATATTAATATCTGAAGATTTAAGGGCTATCAAAGATGCGAGAAAAACAAGTCTATCGACTTGGATTTCATTTCCATGGCTTACTCTAGAAGTTTGCCATTTGGATCCCGGAGTTTGAATTACCATAGAGGATGGCAAGTCACAGAATGCAACGTTATGCAAACGAGCATAATTTTCAGATATAAAAGAATGAGAGGCTCCTGTATCGAAAAGAACAGATGCCGGGTGGCAATTAACAAGAAGCGTACCGAGAATGACGTTGGGGTCCTCTTGAGCTTCTTCGGCAGAGATACAGTTGACATGGCCACGTGAAGCGGTGACCGGTTTAGCATGGAATACTTTCCCTGTCGGCTTGCCACGGCCAACAGCTTTAGCAGATTGATTGGGGTTGGTCTGGGGGCATTCACGCATATAGTGACCAGATTCCCCACACTTGAAACAAGTCACGGAACTGGTACGTGGAGGAGCATTGTTAGATGGACCCCCATAGGGCTTGGCCGGTGCAGACTGTTGAACAGGGCGAGGCGCCTGGAAAGATGGCCTCGGTGTGAACCTGGGTGGCAGGGCGGTGTTGGGTACCCACACGCGGCGCTTCTGAGGACCAGCACCGGATGAGGAACCCATGTCACGTCCATGCTTGCGTGTTGCGTCATAGTCAGTCTGACCAGTTTCAGCACTGATGGCTTTGTTGACAAGTTTCGAAAAAGATGTGCACTCATGCAGACGGAGGTCGCGGCGAAGCTCAGGACTAAGGCCCTTACGAAACCTTGCTTGCTTCTTGGCGTCAGTAGACACTTCCTCAGTTGCATATCGGGCGAGATTACCAAACTCTCTGCTATAGGCATCCACAGAAAGTCGGCCTTGGGTGAAACTGCAAAATTCTTCACGTTTACGGTCCATGAGACCCTCCAGAATGTGATGTTCACGGAAAGCCTCGCTGAACTCAGCCCAAGTAGTGACATGGCCTGCTGGGCGCATAGCTCCATAATTCTCCCACCATAGACTGGCGGGGCCTTCAAGATGATATGCGGCAAAGGTGACCTTGTCAGCCTCCGCTACCAGCGCGGAACGCAGCTTGTGAGAGATACTGCGAAGCCAGTCATCAGCGTCGAGAGGCTCGACGGAGTGGTGGAACGTGGGTGGATGTAATTTGATAAAATCACTGAGTGACACCACGTTAGCCCTCTGATGGTGTGCTGTATTCTGTTCAATACGCTCCAACAAACGGTTTGTCTCCCGCTTGTTTCTCTCAGCTTCCATCATAACTTCGGCTAGTGAAGGAGGATGAGGCAGATTTTCATTCCTGGCTTCACTGCCTTCGGCCTGCTCTTGAGAAGCAGGGTTAGCGCGCGTGTTGACCATCCTAGGTAAACAAGACAATGATTTAGTCAGAATGATAAAATTCCGACATGGGATACATAATGTAAGAAATAACTCGGAATGCAAGATGATCATCCGTATGACATGGTAGATACAGAAACTGCTTCTTTATTCCATCGTCATACACACCATACA
>NW_025249635.1:0-2231 GCF_018294505.1 Triticum aestivum | reverse complement strand
CTCCCGGAGTACGCCGCCGACAACCACGCGGCGTGGGCGGCGTATTTCGAACGTCGGCAGGAGAAGCGGCTCGTCTCCACAAACAACGCGCCGATGCCGCGCGGCCGCAACAACAGCGAGGGCCGCCGCCTGTGGTGGGGCGTCCCTGGCCGCACGCTCAGCGGCGTCCTCGCGCACGTCGAGGGCGGCAACGACCCGCCGCTCGAGTGAAGCAGCGCGCCGGGGCGAGGGGTCAAGCACGGCCGTGTTAAGGAGGAGAAGTATCGGCCGTAGTTTAGGTTTTTTTTCGTCCCTTTTATTTGTGTAAAAAAAGGCTAAATTTTGCCGAAATTTGGCCGTGTTTGTTCAAATTTGACCGTATTTGTTAAAATTTAGACGAACTGCGGGGGTGTCTGGGGGCGACCTGGGGGCGGCGGCTGGGAACGTGCTCACCCCCATGCCGAAAAAAAACGCCGGCTCGCCCTCAAGCGGCGCTTTTTCGTGCCCCTGGGGGCCGAACGGCTGAAGATGCTCTCAGTAGTTTTGAGTTATATCGCTTGTATTCCTTTGCTGATCAGCATGTGATCACTCTTTAAGACTGTAGGATTAGTTGTTTTATTCTAATAAAATTACAATAGTAGGACAGGGGGCACAGGGCCATATACGCCTATTTTTGCCCTTAGAAGCACGAGGAGGTCATTGCTGATTATAAATTTTATTTGTACATTCTTGGCTCGTTGTTTTTGCTGTCAGCGGTGATACCGACGAGGCGACATGCAAAGCTGACTTGTTAAGAAGGATCAACCGAAGACTTGATATATATTGGATTAAGGGGATTGTACATGTATATTTATAGCAGCAGCAATTGTATCTATCTAAATAGGATCTGGAGTCTTTAGCCTGTAGGAGTCGGGCTTGCACTTTTGAAATTGTATGGAGTTTTTTTGGGGGGACGGAGTTGGTTTCGTCCCAGCTTATTTGCACGTATGTGCAACGTTTAGTTTCTGTCTTTTTATCCCATGAGCACTGCTATGCACACGATACTGAGCAGACGACATGTGCATGAGAACGCATCTGCTCCATCCATTCCATGCCAACAGCCGGCAGCAAACCTTTAGAGTGCATCGTGCACTGGTCGTGCACTTGTCCGTCGTCTGCACAGTAGTTCCGTTATCCCATCGAGTGCAACGTCTTTTTTTTGAATCCATCGAGCGCAAAGTGGGAGGGTCGGTTTATCGCAAAAAAAAAAGTAGGAGGGTCGGTTGATCTATTTTATTGGACGCGTCTAGCGAGCGGCAGGGTGCTCGCTAGCGCTCGCGAGCGGCAGGCCAGAAAAGGTAAGCGTTTGTTCCCTGGTCCCAGGAAGGAAAGATCCTTCGCGCCAGCTGTTCCCACACGCAAACAAAGAAAAAAACAGATTAACAGAGTCCCCTCACCACCCGTCGCTGGCACGTGATACCCATCAAACTACTAGCGCCCCCCACGCCCCTCTCGCCCACCCTCTCTCCCTCGCTGGTCGTCAGCTTCTTCCCCATGAAAGAAACCAGATCCAATGCCATGAACCAGATCCTGTAGAGCTGCCATGGCAAAGCAGCCAAGATGAGGAGATCTTGGTCAGAAAAACAGGAAGAAGAGAAGAGAAGCTTACCAAGCAACGTCAAGGTAAGAAATCCTTGTCCTCTCCCATGTCCAAACCTTGTTGACTATCCCCCTTGCCCTTTTTCTCTGAATCTCCCAAATCAAGTAAAAAAACTCCATGATTTTGAGCAGAGAAAGAAGATCAAGTAAAAGCATAAGAAATTCAGTTCCCTGTGCAAGAAAACCATGGTTTCAAACCAACTTTCACATGGATGTGTGCAAACAAACATATTCACGGGTGAAAAAATGCATCATAGTAGAAAAAAGGTTGATGTAGTTCCCTGTGCAACTAAACATGGTTAAATAGCCAACTTTCCCCTGGATGTGTGCAACAAGCATACACAAGGTTGTGTGCAGGTACCCATGTATTATAGCCAACTAAAACATGTATTCTATCCAACTCAAACATCAGGTATCCAGCGTAGTCTCCATCAGGTAGCCAGCTTGTGACTATCGTTCAACATTATATGCTTCATTACTCTCATTTCCTGGAACAATATCTCGGGGTTTGTAAAAAAGGCAAAGGTGATTAGTTATCATTACATACAAATATTTGTTCTCTGGAAAACTAGATTAAAATGTTGAGGATGGCAACTTGATATCCTGTTTGTTCT
>NW_025249634.1:0-2231 GCF_018294505.1 Triticum aestivum | reverse complement strand
TTTTTTTCCAATGCTTTTCTTATGCCGGTGCACCTCTTAATCATCCATCTCTCGCTATTAAATTGTTCCGGAGTACTCAAGATATCTCGAAGATTTGTGTTTCCACTCTGCATTAGTTCAAGCTCTTTCGAGATTGGTATCTCATTCAAGTCATTTAATTCAACCGGTGCAACATCTCTTTTAAATCTTTTCATCGGTGCTTCTTTTGAGTGGGCCCTAACCCACAGGTCTTTTCCCAGGATCTTACCTGACTCTTCTATTTTCCCAGAGCTATCCTAAATTCTTCTCCAAGTTTGACGTAAGAATGAGTTGTCATCAGTCAAATGTTTTTCTCCAAGATCTTTCAAATTCTTATCATCGTTGGCTCAACTTTTCCATTCTTTATTCCGGTGTGCCTCAATAATTCTTGGTGGTGTTTCTCGTTGTCATTCTCATCATTTGAAGACCGAAGAAGAGTTTCTCTTTAATCTTGCTCTATTCTCTTCAAGATTCATGGTGCTAGCTTGTTGCCATCCTCTCATAATTGTTTTCGATTGTGAGAATCTTTTTTTTCACCCATCAGGAGATATTCAAGAGTCTTCTCAGTTTGTCATCCGGAGTCCATCAATTCAGGTTTATTCATTCTCAGCCGTCAGTTGTCATTCTCCTATCTTGCCGGTGCATCTATCGAATATCCTCTAATCAGTTCTTGATCTCTTTGTTCTCATGTATCTAGTTTGTCTCAAGAACCTTCGTTCATTTGCTAATTCTTATCGGTGATGCACCACTACTTCGATCATTTTCAATTCTTACGGTGGTTCTTTCAAGATCTCTCTTCCTTGTTCATCATATCAATTCATTTGTTGTTCCAATTCTACCGGTGGTTCGTTGAAGACCTTCTCAAGTTTACGCTATATCTCTTTTAATCCTTCCTACGAGAATAAGTAGTATGCCAAATCCGTTGATTGTCGTCAATTTAATTGGTGAAGGATAAGCATAACATAATTCTTATTCTTGTTCATCCAAGTGATTAATTCTTTATTCCGGAGGCCCTTAAAATTCTCGGTTTCATTTGTTTCATCTTCTCTTTTTCCCGGAGTTCCAAGCTCTAATTATCACGGAGATCCATCTAAATCATTGCAAGGATTCACCTTGTGTTTTCAATTTCTCTTTCTTTTCATTCCTTTTGTTTACCGGAGTTCTTCATGGAGGTTCTACATGATGGTTCATCAAGGATTTAATTCCCTTCTCAAAGTTCTCATCAAGATTCATTTCTAGGGAGCTCAAGCTTCCTTCATATGGTAATCCTGAGTGCAATTCTTTCTACCATATTTTGGAGGTGGTATTATGTCATTCTTGATAATTTGAGTTCATGTTTTCCATGATTCACATGTTGTTAAGAATGAGTTATTTTTAAATCCATCAACCTCGTTGTTGGAGTTATCTTGTGTCATATTTCACCTAAAAGCCTTCCCTATGGCTTGTTGCTATCTATGTTGGTAATAAATGACCCAAGTTATTCTTCTATCCTCCCGGTGAATTAAGCTTCTCATCTCCTTGTTGTTATCAATCTAATATATCGTTTCCATTAGTGGCAGAATTTCACCTCATAGTTTTGAGATGTGTTCCATAAGCCCACTACAAACTTATTCTTTTCGTTGTTGGTCTTCCAAATACTTTGTTCTAACCTTCCTGCAAGGATGCTTTCCAAATTAAATTGTGGTAGGAGTTGACATTTCCTTCTCCGTCCCTTTATCCCAACAATCTAACTTCTATTCTTTCGTTCCGGAGGCATTGTGATGTTGTGCTTTTCACTCATCATCTCGAATTGTGAGGATCGTGTTCTTTTCCTTGCTTATCCATTTAACCGGAGTCTCATCCAAGTGCTTTCATTTTGCCAAATTCATGTTCTTTTCCTTCCATCTTCAACCGGAGTGCTGCCCAAATTCTTTCTCTCTCATCTTGTTTTAACTGGAGTGGTTTCGAATTCTATCTTGTCCATTAAACTCTTGATTCATGTCTTTGCAACCTTCAAGTTCTCGTAATGTTCCTTGTTCCTTTTTTTTCTAACGGATTGTTTGCAATCTCGTTCTTCTCAGTTGTGCTCTTTCTTTTAAATTGCTCAACCTCTCAAGGTTCTTTGGTTTCACTCATTGGTCGAAGAAGCAACTTAGTTTTACCTCTTCTCTTCCTCTTCCGTTTCCCTCCGGTGCCATTCTAGATCTCAGGACGAGATCCTCTCGTAGTGGTGG
>NW_025249633.1:0-2231 GCF_018294505.1 Triticum aestivum | reverse complement strand
GCCGGGGCGGCGGGGGCGACGGGGCGGCGGGCCGCGGCGGCGGCGGGGTGGGAGGAGAAGGGCGAGGACGAAGTGAGTAACGGGCGGGGGGGTACCGGCCGTTAGTCAAGTGCCCTCTTTGCCGTCAGCCAGCCTTTGCCGTCCGCCTTTTTGCCTCTTTGCCGTCTGCTAGCGGACGGCAAAGAGGTGGGCTGTTAAGATTTTTTCAAACGAGCGGGGGGTGGGGGCCACCACACTCTTTGCCGTCTGCCAGCGGACGGCAAAGATTCTTTGCCGTCTGCTGGCAGACGGCAAAGAGCTGGCTGATGGCAAAGAGCTTCTTTGCCGTCAGCCTTTTCTTTGCCGTCTGCTTATGTGTAGCTGATGGCAAAGAGCTTCTTTGCCGTCAGCTAGCAGACGGCAAAGAGCTGGCGGATGGCAAATTAGCTGATTCCAGTAGTGACTTCCTGAGTCAACTCCTGAGCCTATTCCTAAACCAACTCCGAAGAAGAGAGGTGTTCTATTTCTCAGTCCTGAAGATATGCAAGAGGCAAAGAAATCTATGAAAGAAAAGGGTATAAAAGCTGAAGATGCTAAGAATTTACCTCCTATTGAAGAAATACATGGTCTTAATTTACCGCCTGTTGAAGAAACATATGATCTTAATCCATCACCTATTGAAGAAACTCATGGTCTTGATAACCCGACACAGGTAGTAAAGGTAAATACTCCCTATAGATATGATAAAGCTGAAATCCCTCCTACTAAGTTTGCTAGCCAATGTTTGGATGAGTTTGATAACTTTATGGTTAAGCAAGAAGATTTCAATGCTTATTTTGGTAGACAATTAAAACAAAATGCTTATATGATTGAACATTTGAGTAATTACATGGCTAATGTTAAAGGTGAACTTAAACTCATTAGTAAACATGCTTCTATGGTTACCACTCAAGTAAAACAAGTACTTAAAGCTCAAAATGATTTGCTCAATGAATTAAATAGTAAGAAAAATGATTATGCTGTTAGAGTGGCTACTAGAACTGGTAAGATGACTCAGGAACCTTTGTATCATGAAGGCCACCCTAGGAGAATTGAAGAAGATTCTCAGAGAAATAATATTGATGCACCTAGTCCTTCTAAAAAGAAGAAAAAGAAAAATGATAGGACTTTGCATACTTCTAGTGAACCTATTGCTGAACCACCTGAGAATCCAAATGATATTTCTATTTCTGATGCTGAAACACAATCTGGTAATGAATATGAACCTAATGAAAATGTTAATGATGATGTTCATGATGATGCTCAACCTAGTAACGATAATGATGTAGAAATTGAACCTGCAGTTGATCTTGATAACCCACAATCAAAGAATCAACGTTATGATAAGAGAGACTTTGCTGCCAGGAAGCACGGCAAGGAAAGAGAACCTTGGGTTCAGAAACCCATGCCTTTTCCTCCCAAACCATCCAAGAAAAAGGATGATGAGGATTTTGAGCGCTTTCACTACAAGAAATATGTCAACTAGTGACCTTCTGTCAGTGACCCTGGAAGAATTGGTCATAGATCTATGACCATTTCAGACCAATTGTTCAAAAGCTGTTCGGGGGGCTCCAAACCCTAAACTATAACGACCATTTTGGTCAGAAAGGTCGTAATTTCCTTACACGAAATGGTCATAAAGCAGATAACACTGGCCCGCTGCCTTATTTCTAGCTGATCACGACCAATATAGATGGTCATAACCTTGTAAATTGTGGTGGGTTGCTATGACTAGGCGCCACCTCATCAGTTTTGCCTATGTGTCATGTCCATGTGGGAATTTTTGCCCCAAGTTGTGAAGCAACCTATATTTCTGTCATTACCAAAATTCCCAGAAAAATCTCATCAATTCTTTGGGTCATATCTTCATCAAATATGTAAAAAACCTTCCTTGCCTAGTTCAAAATAATTCAACAATATTCATTTTCCTATTCTGTTCAGAACAACACTTTGTGAAGGAAGTACCACTTTGGCATGTCCAAATAGTATCCATTTTCTACAGTGCTTCCCTATGCCCAAATAACCATCCTCCACCAAATGCCAACTCAATCCCTTCATTATTTTGAGCCCAGCTTCAACATTTGTATTTATTTCCAGTGTGGTACATTGCAAATCAAGTACCACCTAGGCTCCTCCTTTTGAGCTGAAAATTTGTGAAGACGGTCTTCTTACTAACTGATCATTGATACGTCTCCAACGTATCTATAATTTTT
>NW_025249632.1:0-2231 GCF_018294505.1 Triticum aestivum | reverse complement strand
GTATATTGTCATGGATCATTCAAACATGTTGAGCTTGCCTTTCCCCCTCACGCTAGCCAAAATTTCTTGCACCAAGTAGAGATAGTATTTGTGCTTCCAAATATCCTTAAACCCGGTTTTTGCCATGAGAGTCCATCATACCTACCTATGGATTGAGTAAGATCCTTCAAGTAAGTTGTCATGTTGCAAGCAATAAAAATTGCTCTCTAAATATGTATGACTTATTAGTGCGGAGAAAAATAAGCTTTATACGATCGTGTGATATGGAAGTAATAAAAGAGACGGACTGCATAATAAAGCTTCATATACAAGTGGCAATATAAAGTGACGTTCTTTCATTAAGATTTTGTGCATCCAACCATAAAAGCGCATGACAACCTCTGCTCCCCTCTGCGAAGGGCCTATCTTTTACTTTATGTCTTTTACTTTATGCAAGAGTCAAGGTGATCTTCACCTTTCCCTTTTTCATTTTATCCTTTGGCAAGCACCTCGTGTTGGAAAGATCCTGATATATATATCCAATTGGATGTAAGTTAGCATGAACTATTATTGTTGACATCACCTAAAGGTGAATACGCTGGGAGGCAACACTATAAGCTCCTATCTTTCTCAGTGTCCGATTAAAACTCCATAACCATAAGTATTGCGTGAGTGTTAGCAATTGTAGAAGACTATATGATAGTTGAGTATGTGAAGTTTGCTAATCAAAGCTCTGACATAGACCCTTCCTGAAAATAAGATGAATTGTAATTGTTTGATGACTGAGAATGAAGTTTGCTAGTTTTCAAGAAAGTTTATGGTCTATGCTTTAACATGTGAGTAGCTTGTTACTTGATCGTGAGAACTTTTATGAGATGAACTACTGCTTGACATATAGTCATGCTAGAAAAGGTGATTGAAATTATCGTTGATCAAACTTGTGCACCTGCTAGCATTCACACTTCGTAAATTCTTTCTTTTATCATTTACCTACTCGAGGAAGAGCAGGAATTAAGCTTGGGGATGCTGATACGTCTCCAACGTATCTATAATTTATGAAGCATTCATTCTATTATATTATCTGTTTTGGATGTTTAAGGGCTTTATTATAAACTTTTATATTATTTTTGGGACTAACCTATTAACCGGAGGCCCAGCCCATATTGCTGTTTTCTTGCCTATTTCAGTGTTTCGAAGAAAAGAAATATCAAACGGACTCCAAACAAAATGAAACCTTCGGGAGCGTTATTTTTGGAACGGATGTTATCCATGAGACTTGGAGTTGAAGTCAAGGAAGCTTCGAGGTGGCCACGAGGGTGGGGGGCGCCCCCCCCCCCTACTGGGCGCGCTCCCTGTCTCGTGGGCCCCTCGAGCGTCCCCTGACCGACTTCTTTCGCCTATATAAGTCCATATATTCTAAAACCTTCGAAGACGAACAACAGATCTGGAGTTCCGCCGCCGCAAGCCTCTGTAGCCACCAAAAATCTCTCAGGAGCCCGTTCCGGCACCCTGCCGGAGGGGGAACCCATCACCGGTGGCCATCTTCATCATCCCAACGCTCTCCATGACGAGGAGGGAGTAGTTCACCCTCGGGGCTGAGGGTATGTATCACTAGCTATGTGTTCGATCTCTCTCTCTCTCTCGTGTTCTTGAGGTGATACGATCTTAATGTATCGCGAGCTTTGTTATTATAGTTGGATCTTATGATGTTTCTCCCCCACTACTAAGGAAAACCTTATACACAGAAGTTTATCAGTAGCGCGGTCTAAAAACGAGCGTTACTGCTAATTAGTAGTAGCATGGGGTATAAAACCCGCGCTACTACTAAGTTGATTGTAGTAGCGAGAGGTATAAACCCGCGCTACTACTAAATGATCTTCATCATATCCCTGGAACATGCCATAGTAGTAGCGAGGGGTATAAAACCCGCGCTACTAGTAAGTTGGTAGCTATAGCGTAGGTAAGTCCCCCACGGTACTACTAACCGTGTACTGTACTGCATCATCCACCCCGGCCCGATCCACTCCCACCCCACCACTCTCTCTCTCTCATCCCTAAAATACTCTGACTCCGCACGATCTCCTCGCTCCACCCCACCCGGCCCCTCTCCCCATGATCTCCTCTCCGCCGGCCCCACCCACGCCGGCCGATTCCGGCGAGCACCAGCCGCGCGCAACACCCCACCTCCTCCTCCTCCGCCTCCCTTCCCCTTCCTCCTCCGCCCGCCCCTCCTCTCTCCTCCTTCCTCCCGG
>NW_025249631.1:0-2231 GCF_018294505.1 Triticum aestivum | reverse complement strand
GCTCTCTGTCGCCACCGCTTCGTATCCTTTCTCTTACTCTTCTCCCGATCATTGCAAGGCGGTGGCGGCGCTGGTGCGGCACGGCACGGTGACCGGTGGCGGCGGCGGCGATGGATCGACCACGTCGTCGACGTCCAGGCGAGGAAGCTCCTTCCTACGGTTAGTAGCTCCGTCGTTCTCTTCCTCCATCCCGATTTCCTTGCCGCCGCAGGGTAGGGTTGAGGGGCTTGGGTGTCTTCTATTTCCCGTGGTAGATGTCCATCTTTAGTCAGTGTTATGTGCGAGATGAGGACTGTTGTGAACGGCATTGGCCCCTTTTCAGGCGTAATAGGGCTAGGGTTTTGTTGGGGGTTATTATGGAGGAAACTTTTTGTTTGAAAGGGGGTGATCTTGGATAAAAAGATCCAGAGGAGAAAAGGGATAAGAATGGACTGAAGAAAACTTCCAAACATGGGTGTTACAATGCACTGTTCTATATGTGGAGCTGCAGACCATAACAAGAAGGGTCACCACAATGATAAACCAAATGCAACAACACAAGAGGAGGCAGAAGATTATGCTGACCCAAGCATCATTGCAGACAAATGGCGCCCGGCCTTCTGGCCTCCTTGTCTATGTCCACTGCTCGCCGGCCAAAGGGCAACGACGAAAGATTCCGCCGCTGTCGCCGCCGCTAGCCATCAGAGAATATTTCACCGCCAGCCATCTCTACCAGCATAGGAGGAGGGGGAGTAGAAAAATGACGCCGGCCTTCTGGCCTCCTCGTCTAGGTCCATTGCTCACCGGCCAAACAACAACGACGAATCGGAGAAGAATCCGCTGCCGCCGCCGTCGCGTGGATAGAGTTAGGGATTCGCCTTTTCGATTTGGGAATCGGGGAATTGGCCATCAAGGGTTATAAAGTACTAGGGGCTTTTTTGCGACGCTTAACTAAAGTACAAGGGGTTCCCCATAAAACAAACCAGCATGGGCAACCACTGACATGTGGGCTGGCGACACGCTGGCATGCCACGCGTGCACTGCATAAGGCCGAATACATTGAGAGGCACTGTATTTGAACGCCGAGACAAGTTACAGCACCAGTTTTGTGTATTTTACAAGTTTAGGAACCAAACTGAACGCGCCGGACAAGTTAAGGCACTCACAGTGTATTTAACTCTTGAAAGAAAAAACTCCTCAATTAATGACTTCATCCTAGTCAGTGCCTCTTGCGCCACAATGCAATCCGGCGCTGGCGCTGAGCCAGTGGCTGCATGGGCCGGCCCAGCAGCAAGAGCAAAGATGGCTTCAACCTGTGAGAGCATGATGAAGATCAACGTTGACGGCGGCCTGTCGAGGTCGGGGCGCATTGTGCAGAGATGAGGAGGGAAGGTTTCAAGCTGCTTCTGCTCTTGTTACTTTTGGTCCGAATGAACCTGATATTTCAGAAGCAGCCGCTTGTCGTGAAGGGCTTGCGCTAGCGGCTGACCTGAACCACCAGCGAGTTCAAAACGCTTGTGACCCATGTGTGCAGCGAGTTCAAGACTGGTGAAAAAGAAAAAACAAAGATAAATTTAGCAATAGGAAAATCTAAGCTGTCATATTATCAATGAGCGGACTAGGGACCCATGTGTCGTCACCCCCCACCCCCCCTTCTCATGCATCACGCATGCATGCGCCACAACACACAAGTGTGTGTGTGTCGATATAACTAAAGATTCCATCAAATTTAAATTTGTTACCAATTTCATATCACAACGCATTAATCCGATTGACGATCCATTTCCACCTTTAGCTCCGGGGGGTGAGATCTTTGATAATAGATCTCATGTCGACATGTTTTGACAAAAAGGCAATACTTAACAACTTATTGGACTTAGTTATCAGGTCATTAGCCAATTAGTTGTCATATATCCTATATAACTAAATAGGTGATCTTCACCAATAAATTATTCTTAACATGCAAATATGCCATCTTAACATGCAATCATGCATGGAAAAGTTCCACCTCAACATGCATCCTTGCATGAGAATTTCATCCAATCATCCTACTTATACATTAAATATAAATATTCTGCGTACTTATAATCAATTTCATATGTGTTCTTATTTTCATTTATCCTAGTGTTAACCCAAACACTCATGTTAAATACAATCAAATCTCATTAGATTAATCAAATTCCGCGGGAACGCAATGGGGTATCATCTAGTTATATTAACGACGCTTTGATCCCTACCTGGGTCAGTTATGG
>NW_025249630.1:0-2231 GCF_018294505.1 Triticum aestivum | reverse complement strand
GTGAAGGAACGTTCTGTGCGCGTCATAATAGACGGAGGGAGCTGCAACAACTTGGCTAGCATGGAGATGGTGGAGAAGCTTTCTCTCACCACAAGACCACATCCACATCCTTACTACATCCAATGGTTCAACAACAGCGGCAAGGTTAAGGTAACACGTACTGTTCGTGTGCATTTTAGTATCTCTACATATGCTGATTATGTTGATTGTGATGTGGTACCTATGCAAGCATGTTCCTTATTACTTGGTAGGCCATGGCAATTTGATAAAAATTCTGTACACCATGCTAGAAACAATCACTATACTCTTGTTCATAAGGATAAAAATATTACTTTGCTTCCTATGACTCCTGATTCCATTTTGAAAGATGATATTAATAGAGCTAATAAAGCAAACAGGAGAAGAATAAGAGTGAAAATCAGATTGTGGCAAAAGAATTTGAGCAACAAATGAAGCCTAATAATAAACCATCTAGTGTTGCTTCTGAAATTAAATTGAGAAGTGCATGTTTATTTGCCACCAAATCTGATATTGATGAGCTAGATTTCAGCAAATTTGTTTGCTATGCTTTTGTGTGCAAAGAGGCATTATTTTCATTCGAGGAAGTGCCTTCCTCTTTGCCTCCTGCTGTCACTAACATTTTGCAGGAGTTCGCTGACGTTTTTCCACAAGACGTGCCACCGGGATTACCGCCTATTCGAGGGATTGAGCATCAGATTGACTTAATTCCCGGTGCTTCACTGCCAAACCGTGCACCATACCGTACCAATCCAGAGGAGACGAAGGAGATTATGCGTCAAGTACAAGAGCTTCTCGACAAAGGTTATATACGCGAATCCCTTAGTCCTTGTGTTGTTCCTATTATTCTAGTGCCGTAAAAGGATGGTACATCACGTATGTGTGTTGATTGTAGAGACATTAATAATATAACTATTCGCTATCGTCATCCTATTCCTAGGCTAGATGATATGCTTGATGAATTGAGTGGCTCTACAATATTCTCCAAAGTTGATTTGCGTAGTGGCTACCATCAAATTCGTATAAATTGGGAGATGAATGGAAAATAGCATTTAAAACTAAGTTTGGATTATATGAGTGGTTAGTCATGCCTTTTGGGTTAACTAATGCACCTAGTACTTTCATGAGATTAATGAACGAAGTTTTACGTGCTTTCATTGGACGATTTGTGGTAGTTTACTTTGATGACATATTGATTTATAGCAGATCTTTGGAAGAACATTTGGAACATTTACGTGCTGTTTTTATTGCTTTACGTGATGCACGTTTGTTTGGTAACCTTGGGAAGTGCACCTTTTGCACCGACCGAGTATCTTTTCTTGGCTATGTTGTTACTCCACAGGGAATTGAAGTTGATAAAGCCAAGATTGAAGCTATTGAGAGTTGGCCGCAGTCCAAAACGGTCACACACGTGAGGAGTTTTCTTGGCCTCGCTGGATTCTATAGGCGTTTTGTGAGAGATTTCAGCACCATTGCTGCACCTCTCAATGAGCTTACAAAGAAAGATGTGCCTTTTCTTTGGGGTACCGCACAGGAAGAAGCCTTCTCGGTATTGAAAGATAAGTTGACACATGCTCCTTTACTCCAACTTCCTGATTTTAACTTTTAAGCTTGAATGTGATGCTAGTGGAATTGGATTAGGAGGTGTGTTATTACAAGATGGCAAACCTGTTGCACACTTTTCTGAAAAATTGAGTGGGCCTAGTCTGAATTATTCTACTTATGATAAAGAATTATATGCTCTTGTTCGGACTTTAGAAACATGGCAACATTATTTATGGCCCAAAGAATTTGTTATACATTCTGATCATGAATCTTTGAAACATATTAAAAGTCAAGCTAAACTGAATTATAGACATGCTAAATGGGTTGAATTCATTGAGACTTTCCCTTATGTCATTAAACACAAGAAGGGAAAAGAAAATGTTATTGCTGATGCATTGTCTCGTCGCTATACTATGCTTTCACAACTTGACTTCAAAATATTTGGTTTGGAGACCATCAAAGATCAATATGTGCATGATGCTGATTTTAAAGATGTAATGCAGAATTGTAAAGAAGGAAGAATGTGGAACAAGTTTGTTGTTAACGATGGATTTGTGTTTCGTGCTAACAAGCTATGTATTCCAGCTAGCTCCGTTCGTCTTTTGTTGTTGCAGGAGGCGCATGGAGGAGGATTAATGGGACACTTTGGCGTGAAGAAGACGGAGGAC
>NW_025249629.1:0-2231 GCF_018294505.1 Triticum aestivum | reverse complement strand
AGGATGGAATATATAAAAAAAGACAGCATTTCATATTCACACGTACGATAGGAGGATGGAATATGTATGAAAAAACAGTAAGCGGAAGGCATTTCAACAAAATTAGAAGAAATGAAAGCTAGGCACCATATAAACATGCAACCAATATCACACTATCAGGTAAAAAGTGTCTCGTCATAAGTGCCATTTCAAGAAATTAGAAGCAGTACAAGCTAGAAGACAATGCAAGATGCAACCTACATCACAGTCCCAAGTTAAATGTGTCTTATGGGTAAGTGATCATCGCAGGTATAAGTTGTAAGCTACGCAGATGCAATTCAACATAATCAGAAGCAATACAAACTAGACATCATATGGAAAACGCAACCACGTATAACAGTTCCAAGTAAGAGCAAGCACCTGTGATGGTGGAGTAGGGGAGATGTGCTCATCGTGTACACGTATGTTCTAGAAACAGGAACACGTGTCATGTTCACAGGCATTATGTGTAAAGTAAGCAGATGCAATTCAAGTTAGAAGCAATACAAGCTAGACATCATACACAACATGCAACCACATATAATAGTGTCAAGTTAGAGCAAGCACCTGTGATGGTGGAGTAGGGGAGATGTGCTCATCATCTACACAGCTACATTGACTGTCCAGCCTTGTGTTGTCTTGTGAATCTTGTTGGGAGGATGGCGGAGTAGAATCTGTAGAGACCCCCTGTTTGAGTTGCTCCGAAGGACCAGCATCATCCACTGCCAGACTAATTTCCTTCAGTTGTAATGATTTTGCATTGTGAAGTCAAACCGATAAGAAAAAGGAATAAAATTCGCTCTTCAGAACTCATTCATGCATGATACTGACGAACGCTACTCGGATGAAAGGCAAACACATGATGCGAGGATGGAATATGTATGAAAAACAGGATGGTGTGACATATTCACACCTATGATGTGGTAACTAAGCAGAAGGCTTTTCAACAAATTAGAAGCACTGCAAGCTAGACACCATATGAAAGATGCAACCAATATCACTCTGCCAAGTTCAAATTGTATGGCGTTTCAACAAATTAGAAGCAGTATATGCTAGAAATCATATGCAAGACACAACCAATATCACAGTGGCGACTTAAAGGTGCCTTATCATAAGTGACTGATGCGGGATATGCAAGAATAGTAGTCTGATGTAGAAACAGGAACACATGTCATATTCACAGGCATTATGTGTAAAGTAAGCAGATGCAATTCAACAAAGTTAGAAGCAATACAAGCTAGACATCATACGCAACATGGAACCACATATAATAGTGCCAAGTTAGAGCAAGCACATGTGATGGTGGAGTAGGGGAGATGTGCTCATCATCTACACAGCTACATTGACTGTCTAGCCTTGCGTTGTCTTACGAATCTTGTTGAGGATGGCGGAGTAGAATCTGTAGAGAACCTCTGTTTCAGTTGCTTGGAAGGACCACCACCATCCAATGCCTTGCCAATTTCCTTCAGCTTTATTGATTTTGCATTGTGAGGTCATACCGACAAGAAAAAGGAATATCTTCGCTCTTCAGAACTCATTCATGCATGATACTGACGAACACTACTATGATGAAAGGCAAAGTCATGATACGAGGATGGAATATGTACGAAAAAATGGACGGCTTGACATATTCACACCTATGATGTGGTAACTAAGCAGAAGGCACTTCAACAAATTAGAAACACTGCAAGACACCATATGGAAGGTGCAATCAATATCACTCTGCCAAGTTAAAACTGTCTCGTCATAGGTGGCGTTCATCAAACTAGAAGCAAGACATGCTAGAAATCATATTCAAGACGCAAACCAATATCACACTATCAACTTAAAGGTGTCTCATCATAAGTGACTGATGCAGGATACACAAGAAGAGTAGTTTCATGTAAGAACATGGTGTGATAGACAGATATAGTATGTACCAAAAACAGGAAAGCGTGTCATATTCACACGTATCATGTGTAAGCTAAGCAGATGCAGTTTACACTAATTAGGAGCAATACGAGCGAGACACCATATGCAACATGCAACCAGATATAACACTGCCAAGTTAGAGCAAGCACCTTGGATGGTGGAGTAGGGGAGCGGAGACTTGGACCATGTAATGCACTATCAGTACAAGGAGAATCGGTACAGATGCTCCGTTTACGTTGCTGCAAAGGACCACCATCACCGCCTTCCTTACTCTTTTCCTTCCTCTTTCTTGATTTTGCCTT
>NW_025249628.1:0-2231 GCF_018294505.1 Triticum aestivum | reverse complement strand
ACTGGTCTGCAAGAACACCAGAGCTCTCAAAGGCGCAACCGTGACACGGGCTCATCCTCGGGCCCGCCCTCGCAGAAGCGTAAGATATGGATCCCGAACAGCATGTACCGTCCAACTGCACCTGCCCCAAGGCAGTCTTATGCTGCACCTCGTCTGCCGGCTGCTCCAACTAGGCAGCCGAGGCTTCCAGCTCCACCACCCCAAGCTCCTGTTCCTACCCCCGAGAATGGGTTGTGCTTCAGGTGCGGACAACCAGGGCACCGTGCTAGGGAATGCAACCAGAGACAGAATCAACTGGCCCTTCCAGCAACTGGCCGTGGGAACAACCAGGCCCGCAACAACAATGCCAAGTCTTATGGCCGTATTCATGCCAACCACATTGATCTGAATGAAGCTCAAGACCAGCCTGCTACTGTGATGGGTACACTCCTCGTAAATTCAGTACCAGCATCTGTTTTATTTGATACAGGAGCATCACATTCATTCATGTCAGAAGATTTTACATTCATGCATGGCATTAAAAGTGAAGACATGAACGCTTCTCTATTAGTGCACACCCCTGCGGGTCAATGTCGAACCTCCATGATTTGCAACGACGTCCCTGTAGAAATTGAAGGACTGGAATTCCTTGTCTCTCCCATCGTACTGAAGTCCTGTAGCATTGATCTCATTCTGGGAATGGATTGGTTAAAGGCGCATACCTCTTCTATCGTTTGCGCCACCAAGACCGTCCATCTGCTACACCCTTCTGATGAAATAATTAGCTACGATGCTCATCTGGTTCGGAATGCCGAGGCCAGACTTTATGCCTTAAACGCATTGAACGCTACACCACTTGAGGGCATTGAAAACATTCCCGTCGTGCGTGAATTCCTAGACGTCTTTCCTGAAGAACTCCCAGGGATTCCCCCTGCTAGAGCTGTCGAATTCGTCATCGACTTGAAACCAGGCACCACTCCTATAGCCAAGCGACCCTACAAGATGCCGCCGCATGAACTCCTTGAGCTTAAGGAGGAAATCGATAATTCTCTTCGAAGTGGTTTCATTCGCCCAAGTTGCTCTCCTTGGGGAGCACCTTCTCTCTTTGTCAAGAAGAAAGATGGGACAAACCGATTGGTCCAAGACTACCGTCCTATAAATCAAGCTACCATTCAGAATAAGTATCCTCTTCCTCGGATCAATGATCTGTATGATCAATTGGCTGGATCATCAGTGTTCTCTAAACTCGACTTGAGGTTGGGTTACCACCAGATCCGTGTTCGTGAGGAAGATATCCCCAAGACCGCCTTTGTGACTCGTTATGGTTCATACGAGTACACCGTCATGTCTTTCGTCTTAACCAATGCTCCAGCCACCTTCTCTCGCCTGATGAACTATATATTCATGGATTACCTCGACAAGTTCGTCGTGGTTTATCTGGATGATATTCTGGTATTTTCCAAGAACGAAGAGGAACATGCTGAACATCTTCGCCTCGTGCTGGAAAAGCTACGAGAGCATCAACTTTATGCCAAGTTCTCCAAATGTGAATTCTGGCTTCCCGAAGTAACCTATCTTGGGCATGTCATCTCTAAGGATGGTATTGCCGTCAACCCTGAACGAGTTCAGGCTATTCTCGATTGGACTCCTCCGAAGAACGTTAAGCAAGTTAGAAGTTTTCTCGGTCTCGCCAGCTACTGCCGTCGATTCGTCGAGAACTTCTCCAAGATTGCCAGGCCTCTGACTAACCTATTGCATAAGGGCGTCAAGTTCCAGTGGACAGATAAATGTCAGGAAAGTTTCCAAGCACTCAAGGACAAGTTAACTTCTGCCCCAGTACTAGCTCCTCCGGATACTAAGAAGGACTTCGTCATTTACTGCGACGCTTCCCGTCAAGGACTAGGCTGTGTCCTAATGCAAGAGCGCAAAGTGGTTGCTTATGCCTCTCGGCAATTGCGCCCTCACGAGGAGAACTACCCAGTTCACGACCTCGAACTTGCTGCTGTCATTCATGCACTAAAACAGTGGCGACATTACCTGCTCGGTAATCGCTGCGAGATCTTCACTGACCACCAAAGTCTGAAGTATCTATTTACTCAGCCAGACCTGAACCTCCGTCAGCAGAGATGGATGGAGACTGTTGCAGATTTTGATTTGGGTATTTCCTATACCCCAGGCAAGGCTAATGTAATGGCTGATGCCTTGAGCCGCAAGTCTTACTGCAACCACCTCCAGGTTCACAAAGTTCAGCC
>NW_025249627.1:0-2231 GCF_018294505.1 Triticum aestivum | reverse complement strand
TATCATGAACTTAGTCCTGGTAGTATTTTGCAAATTGTGTTATAGATCAATAGCTCGCGTTGTTGCTTCCCTATGTTTTTGCTTCCCTATGTTTTTATATGTGTTCCTAGAGAAAACTATGTTGAAAAATGTTAGTAGCAATGATGCGGACTTGGTCCGTGATCTGAGGTTTATCCTCATTGCTGCACAGAAGAATTATGTCCTTGATGCACCGCTAGGTGACAGACCTATTGCAGGAGCAGATGTAGACGTTATGAACGTTTGGCTAGCTCAATATGATGACTACTTGATAGTTTAGTGCACCATGCTTAACAGCTTAGAATCGGGACTTCAAAGATGTTTTGAACGTCATGGACCATATGAGATGTTCCAGGAATTGAAGTTAATATTTCAAGCAAATACCCGAGTTGAGAGATATGAAGTCTCCAACAAGTTCTATTGCTAAAAGATGGAGGAGAATCGCTCAACTAGTGAGCATGTGCTCAGATTGTCTGAGTACTTCAATCGCTTGAATCAGGTGGGAGTTAATCTTCTAGATAAGATAGTGATTGACAGAATTCTCTAGTCACCATCACCAAGTTAGTAGAACTTTGTGATGAACTGTAGTATGCAAGGGATGACGAAAATGATTCCGAGCTCTTCGTGATGTTGAAATCAACGAAGGTAGAAATCAAGAAAGAGCATCAAGTGTTGATGATTGACAAGATCACTAGTTTCAAGAAAAGGGCAAAGGGAAAGAAAGGGAACTTCAAGTAGAATGACAAGCAAGTTGTCAGTCCCGCGAAGAAGCCCAAAGCTGGACCAAAGCCTGAAACTGAGTGATTATACTGCAAAGGAAATGGTCACTAGAAGCGGAAATGCCTTGAATATTTGGTGGATAAGAAGGATGGCAAAGTGAACAAGGGTATATTTGATATACATGTTATTGATGTGTACCTTACTAGTGTTTATAGTAACCCTTGAGTATTTGATACTTGTTCGGTTGCTAAGATTAGTAACTCGAAACAGGAGTTACAGAATAAACAGAAACTAGTTGAGGGTGATGTGACGATGTGTGTTGGAAGTGGTTCCAAGATTGATATGATCATCATCGCACACTCCCTATACTTTCGGGATTAGTGTTGAACCTAAATAAATGTTATTTGGCGTTTGCGTTGAACATGAATATGATTTGATCATGTTTATTGCGATACGGTTATTCATTTAAAGTCAAAGAATAATTGTTATTCTGTTTACATGAATAAAACCTTTGATGGTCATACACCCAATGAAAATAGTTTGTTGGATCTCGATCGTAGTGATACACATATTCATAATATTGATGCCAAAAGATGCAAAGTTAATAATGATAGTGCAACTTATTTGTGGCACTGCCGTTTTTGTCATATCGGTGTAAAGCGCATGAGGAAACTCCATAAAGATGGATTTTCGGAATCACTTGGTTATGAATCATTTGATGCTTGCGAACCGTGCCTTTTGGGCAAGATGACTAAAACTCCGTTCTCCGGAACAATGGAACAAGCTACTGACTTATTGGAAATAATACATACCGATGTATGCGATCCGATGAGTGTTAAGGCTTGTGGCAAGTATCTTTATTTTCTAACCTACACAGATGATTTGAGCAGATATGGGTATATCTACTTGATGAAACATAAGTCTAAAATAATTGAAAGGTTCAAAGAATTTCAGAGTGAAGTGGAAAAATCATCGTAACAAGAAAATAAAGTTTCTACGATCTGATCGCGGAGACGAATATTTGAGTTACGAGTTTGGTCTTCAGTTAAAACAATGTGGAATAGTTTCACAGCTCACGCCACCTGGAACACCACAACGTTATGGTGTGTCCGAACGTCGTAACCGCACTTTATTGGATATGGTGCGATCTATGATGTCTCTTATCGGTTTTACCACTATCGTTTTGGGGTTGTGCATTAGAGACAGCTGCATTCACGTTTAAAAGGGCACCATCTAAATCCGTTGAGACGACACCGTATGAACTATGGTTTAGCAGTAAACCTAAGCTGTCGTTTCTTAAAGTTTGGAGTTGCGATGCTTATATGAAAGAAGTTTCAACCTGATAAGCTCAAACCCAAATCGGAGAAGTGCGTCTTCATAGAATACCCAAAGTTAACTATTGGGTACACCTTCTATCACAGATTGGAAGGCAAGTTATTCATTGCCAAGAATGGATCCTTTCTAGAGAAGGAGTTTCTCTCGAAAGAAGTGAG
>NW_025249626.1:0-2231 GCF_018294505.1 Triticum aestivum | reverse complement strand
AGATGCCTGGTTTTTAAATTCTAGTAAATCCAAAACTCGTCTAAAATTCATGAAACTTGGCATGCTATCATGGACCGGCATCAACATGCCGTGGTACAAATTTTGTACCATTTGGGGCAGGTTTGGGTATATGCTTCTCACAAACCGGAGCTTCTCACAACAAGCATGATGGTTTTCGGTAGGGAACGTCCCACCTTTGTGGACGAAACGATATACATTGCCTCGTATTGCTTTCAAATTTTTTCTCGTGTCAACATAGAACAACAGGAGTGTTGTGTGATTTTTTGTGATTTTTTGGGGTTCGTTTGGACATTTTTATGCATTAACTGAGTTTTCAATGCATTTTATGTGCATAATTCAAATTTGAACTACATGCACATGCTCCAATGCATATAAATTGGTTGGAAAATCGAATCTGTGTCCTTGGGTGCATGCCTAAGTCCCATGCAAGAAATGGGAATGAATTTCAAAACACCGGGGCACCGTTGATTGCTGGCAAAACATTGAGATGCCTGGTTTTTCAATTCTAGTAAATATAAAACCCGTCTGAAATTCATGAAACTTGGCATGCTATCATGGAGCGGCATCAACATAACGTGGTACAAATTTTGTCCTAGTTGGGGCAGGTTTGGGTATATGCTTCTCAAAAACCGGTGCTTCTCACAACAAGCATCATGGTTTTCGGAAGGGAACATCCCACCTTTGTGGACGAAACGATATCCATTGCCTCTTATTGCTTTCAAAAAAATTTCTCGTGTCAACATAGAACAACAGGAGTGTTGTGTGATTTTTTGTGATATTTCGGGGATCGTTCGGACATTTTTATGCATTAACTGAGTTTTCAATGCATTTTATGTGCATAATTCAAATTTGAACTACATGCACATGCTCCAGTGCATATAAATTGGTTGAAAAATCAAATCTGTGTCCTTGGGTGCATGCTTAGGTCCCATGCAAGAAATGGGAATGAATTTCAAACACCGGTCCACCGTTGATTGCCGGCAAAAAATTGAGATGCCTGGTTTTTAAATTCAAGTAAATCCAAAACTCGTCTGAAATTCATGAAGCTTGGCATGCTATCATGGAGCGGCATCAACATGCCGTGGTACAAATTTTGTCCCATTTGCGGCAGGTTTGGGTATATGCTTCTCACAAAACGGAGCATCTCACAACAAGCATGATGGTTTTCGGTAGGGAACATCCCACCTTTGTGGACGAAACGATATCCATTGCCTCTTATTGCTTTCAAATTTTTTTTCTCGCGTCATAATAGAACAACAGGAGTGTTGTGTGATTTTTTGTGATTTTCGGGGTTCGTTTGGACAATTTTATGCATTAACTGAGTTTTCAATGCATTTTATGTGCATAATTCAAATTTGAACTACATGCACATGCTCCGGTGCATATAAATTTGTTGAAAAATCAAATCTGTGTCCTTGGGTGCATGCTTAGGTCCCATGCAAGAAATGACAATGAATTTAAACACCGGGGCTCCGTTGATTGCTGGCAAAACATTGAGATGCTTGTTTCTTAAATTCTCGTAAATCCAAAACTCGTCTAAAATTCATGGCACTTGGCATGCTCTCATGGAGCGGCGTCAACATGCCGTGGTACAAATTTTGTCCCATTTGGGGCAGGTTTGGGTATATGCTTCTCACAAACCGGAGCTTCTCACAACAGGCATCATGGTTTTCGGTAGGGAACATCCCACCTTTGTGGACGAAACGATATCAATTGCCTCTTATTGCTTTCAAAAAAAAATCTCGTGTCAACATAGAACAACAGGAGTGTTGTGTGATTTTTTGTGATTTTTCGGGGTTCGTTTGGACATTTTTATGCATTAACTGAGTTTTCAATGCATTTTATGTGCATAATTCAAATTTGAACTACATGCACATGCTCCGGTGCATATAAATTTGTTGAAAAATCAAATTTGTGTCCTTGGGTGCATGCTTAGGTCCCATGCAAGAAACGGGAATGAATTTCATACACCGGGGCACCGTTGATTGCCGGCAAAACATTGAGATGGCTAGTTTTGAAATTCTAGTAAATCCAAAACTCGTCTGAAATTCATGAAACTTGGCATGCTATCATGGAGCGGCATCAACATGCCGTGGTACAAATTTTGTCCCATTTGGGGCAGGTTTGGGTATATGCTTCTCACAAACCGGAGCTTCTCACAACAAGCATGATGGTTTTCGGTAGGGAACGTCCCACCTTTGTGGATGAAA
>NW_025249625.1:0-2231 GCF_018294505.1 Triticum aestivum | reverse complement strand
CGTGTGCTATTCCTGTTGCTTCGTGATATGTTACAAAGACCCTAGGTGAGATTTACTTGCATCCCCGTGGATCAACAACTTGTCCATTATGCTAGTTACCTCGTTACTGGTTTTGTTCTCTTTTCTCATTTCCGTGTTCCGGCATCCCTGTGATCAAATCACACTGTGTCTGGCCAGACGATGATGGATACCGTAACACCGAGAGGGCCCGACAATATCTCTCCATTGTTGGAGGAGAAAATCCCAATCTTGAGCTATCAAGTTACTTGACACACTTTTCCATGAACCCGTAAGCCGCTGTAATAGCCACCCATTTACGGATGATGTTTAACAAACCCCAAAGTTGATGAAGCAAGCATGAAGAAACTCGATACTCTCATGGTCTAAGGAATCATGCAAACGTTAACCATCTTGTTGTTATTTACCATTAACTTGTGACGAAGGAATCTCATAGCATAACATCAAACCGGGTCGATTCAACACAAATGTTCTCTTAACATTGTGCCCTCAAAGTTGCTGGCATAGACATGCCCATGATCAGGAAAACGGAACCATCATGCAACACTTGAGCTAGTCTTAGAGGCCAAACTAGGAATACTTCTTACCGTTTATTATTCCACACGTGCATATGAGTCTTCCTTCGAGCCTCGTGGATATTGCCGACTCGAGAATCATTGCAGTTATAGCATGGAACATAAACATAATTATGAACTCAGAGATAAATAATATCATTTATTATTGCCTCTAGGGCATATCTCCTACAGACTCCCACTTGCACTAGAGTCAATAATCTAGTTAATGCTAATGCACCTTACACCTATGGCATGCCGGTGTAAAAAATGCTTTGCATGTGGTATAGCCTGATATCCATCAGATCTGACAACTTCAGCTCCGTGTCTATCTTTGCATATCCTCGCGTCTTCACGCTTTCACAAAATTCATATTTTGTGTGGAGTTGGTTTTGTATGTATGTGAATCGCAGGTCGAACCTGGATTCCTCAGACTGAGTTATGGAGCAACTACCCTCAGTAGTGTCCCATTGACAAAAGTCATCTTGGAACCGTACTAAGTTCATGAATGAACTATATGATTCAACATCTTCTTTGTCGCTTCTAAAGCGTCAACATACTTAGCCTTTGTTATAGAATTCGCCACAGTAACTTGTTGGGAACATTTTCCAACAAACTGTGACACCGCATTGTGTGCAACACAAAACCCTCAATTTAAATCAAAAATCGCATGGAGCATTGACGAAGACTGTATCGATGTAATTACTTACAACGAGCTCTTCATAATCTCCGCTTGCGAGAAAACATATCATCGGTACTTACTCTAGTACTCAATGACATCTTTCACTGTTGGCCCATGATCAGTACTTTGATCACTTTAGTATCCATACTCGCAACACCTTGGGAGTATCGGACATATCTGGTTGTTTTACATACCATGTAATACATGATTAATCCAAACACAAAAGTGTGTGGAATCTGCATCATGTATTTTGCTCATCATTGTTTTGGGACACCGAGTCTTGCAAAAAACTCTTCCATGTGACTCCGGCAAGAATCACTCCTTGGCGGTTTTTAAATGCTAAAAGGTTTTAGCACCTTGTCAATATGTATTCATTGCTTAGCCCTATTAGGTAAATCTATCTCCATAGATCATTATGCCTAATATTGAGGCTATTTAGCCTAAGCACTACAATTTTCAAATGAAGTCCTAATTTGTGTCAAGAAATTTATTTCCAATTAACAATGTGTCAAGCACACAAGGTTTTTAGAAATAATATTACGCTCCCACTTACTTTCTTGAATTACAAGCATCTTCATTACCCATTGATGAAGTCAAACCCCTTTGACCATTTCATCAAAGCACGAAGATTCCAACTCCATTTTGCTCTCTTCTGTCCATCACTGGAACTCTAAAGTTTGCACCCTTACTAGCATCCTCTGGATAGACAAAATGCCTTGGACTGTAACACATGCAAGTCCTTGATTTCATTTCCATCAGATGGAAATCCTATTGTCATCCATGTTTCATATCTCATGATTGAAATATGTATTAATTGCTAGTTCAACCCGAACCGACTTTGAGCATCACTATGATGAAAACAACCTCACCATAGTCAACTCTTGAACTTGTTATTTCAACAAGTCGAGCTTTATGGATAAAACATTTTTATCCATATAGGTTTTAAGTTCCATAAATATTCGTTAGACTCTAAGTCTTCC
>NW_025249624.1:0-2231 GCF_018294505.1 Triticum aestivum | reverse complement strand
TGGTAGGATGTCTCGGCAAGAACCAACTACGACACCTCCCATCCGTCAGCCTGAAGACGCGGGCAGGGCCTCTGTGACCTTCGCTGCACCCTTGTCGAGTGAGTACTCCACACCACCGACTGCGCCTGTGATTCCTTCAGTTGTCCAACTCCACGCCACGGAGCTCCAAGCCACCGCACCTGGGTCGTCTGCTCACTTTTTCACCAGCTATCCCGCCCCGGAAAACCAGTCGGAAGCGGCTGTGGAAGCCATCCGACAGGCTGACATGATGATGGAGCGGGTGAAGACGATGCATGAGAACAGCCAGTCTGCCTACGACGCCAGTGCTGCTCTTTGGGCCAATGTCCAGGTGAGTAGACTTTCCGACTATTTTTGCTCTATGAGGAAATGTTACTCAAAAAATCTTCTTCTACACAATCCCCTGTTGTTTGCGTCGAATTAGAGCACCCAGTGGGTGTTTTGTTGTTTTTGGTAGTTTCGTTCTTCCACTCGGTCTGGGCGAGTGGGATCTGAACCGGTGGGGGCACTCTAAGTGCACCCACTGGGTGTAGTCCCCAAGACCGCGGTCGACTACTGGCAGTCGACTGGGGTCTGAGTTCCACTTTCCTTTCATTTTCACTCCTTACACTCGACTCAGGCGGACCGGTCGAGTAGGATACGAACCGGTGGGGGCACGCCAAGTGCACCCGCTGGGTGTAGTCCCCGAGACCACAGTCGACTGCTGGCAGACGGCTGTGATCTGAACAGCTTCTTTTTTTACTTGGTCCGGGCGGACCGGACGAGTTGAGTCTTAGTCAGCGGGGGCACGCCATGTCGGGGGTTGGGTGCGACATATGCCAAAGGATGGCTTATCATGGTGGGGGCGAGTAGAACGTCGATGGTGCCTGGAAACAGGATAAGGCGAAGACATGCACGCCAGCGAATCTTACCCAGCTTCAGGGCTCTCCGGGGAGATAACACCCCTACTGCTGCTCTACGGGGTCTCCGCATGATCACTATAGCAAGGTGTTTACATGATCGCTCCTTGAGCTGTTTCCTGGAGGTAGGGGAGGGCAAGGCTAGCTCTCTCCCTCCTGTATGATCTGGTCTAAAGCTAACAGGTTTCAACCCTTTGCATGGGTGCCCTCGGGGGTTTATATAGGCCTACCCCCAGGGGTACAATGGTAATCCGGCTGGGTGTGGGTCCAGCCGTCAGTGCCTTAGGCCTCCGTCTTCTCCGCCGACTGTTGGGGCCCGCCGACTGGTCTGGTACGGAGCTGTCAGGCCACGTCCGCCGCGGGCGGGTCTTGCCGGTGGCTTATCACTGTAGCCGTGCCTCGGATGACGCGGGCTCGATCATGGGGTCGTGGCAACAGCCCCGCCGCCTAGCGGGCAATCACTATTGCCACTCTCCATCGCATCAGATTAATGGCGCATGGGCCCGGGGGAGGGCTTGGCTGACTCCCGGGTGTCGGCTCC
The DNA here is from genome assembly GCF_018294505.1 of Triticum aestivum. NCBI lineage: Eukaryota > Viridiplantae > Streptophyta > Magnoliopsida > Poales > Poaceae > Triticum > Triticum aestivum. The sequence continues at coordinate 773 of NW_025249624.1, read as the reverse complement.
CAACGAGTCCGACTGGTGGTACACTTGCCGTCTTCTGGGGTCCCACTGGCCCGTGGGACCCGATGCCCCAAGGCCGTACAGACAAGCCGTCGTGGGTGCAAGATTCGATCTGGCGGTGCCGATGTCAGGGCCAGCATGACAACAGTGCCACGCCGCACGGAGATCTTCCGGGGTGCGGCGTGCTGTGGCCATGCCAGCCCTCGGTAAGGGGCGGGAGTGGGCTTCACTGTAGCCACTCCTCAGCCCCGTCCCTCTTGATGAGGTCATGGGGTTTGTTGGAGTCGCGGGCCGACTCCCCAAAGCCGGCTTCTCTGGAAGTCGCCAGTTAGGAGTCGGCTTATCCTGAAGTCGTCCATGGATTCGGCCGTGTGTGGGCAGTCGGCCGTCTTGCCGCCGACTTCTCAGAAGGCGGCTCTTCGTCCTGGGGTCTTGAGGGGCGCAGCTTGCCCCGATGTCTTGAAAGGTTCTGGGCCTCGGGTTAGCCTACCCGTGGCTTATTTCTCCGACAGTAGTCCCCGAAGCTGGTGAGGCGCCGCGGGTGATTGGCCGAGAAGCCTCAGCAGTTTCTCTTTCCGGGTACTTGATACGTGGTTCTGGGTTGACTCTCGCCGGGCCGGCTAGAGGGAATCGGACTCGTCCAATTCTGTCTCGCACAACATTTCGAACGTCGTGGCGGGATTCAAGTAGCGTGTTGGCTAAGCCTCCAGGCCGCCGCCCGCTCTAGGCTTGTTAGGCAATGACACGTGGCTGGGCCATCCTGCCAGCCCACGCGC
>NW_025249623.1:0-2231 GCF_018294505.1 Triticum aestivum | reverse complement strand
CACCCTGGGGTCCTGCATGGGCATGGCATGGCATGCTATTTAAACTTATGTCTAGTAGTGTTCTTATGCTATTTATGCCTAGCTTATCTGCATATTTTCATGTTTTTTCTTTGTTCTTCTGTTGTTGTTCTTGTTCTTGATCATCATCTGTGTTGTGTGCTGTCAAATGGGTGGTAAGTCCACCACATTTGAAAGGGATGAGCAGACCAGGTACTTGCACACATCCAAACAGTTGTGTTTGCATCTGCTCACCCCTAAAGCACAAACACAGGAAAACCAAACAACTTGCACCCATCTGGCCTTGATGCAATGCAGAAAACCAATCAACTTGCAGATGTTTGTTTTCTACGTGCATATGCTTAGCCAGGACAAACTGGGAAAAGCATGCAAAGTGGAAAAAAACGATGCAGGTAACCAAACGCATCCCTAGGGACTCTCATTGAAGGGTACCTCGCGGCTCGCACACTTGGTTCGGAAGGGAGACGAGACGTGGCCACAGTCCCAGGGGACGGCAAGAACCACTATCGCCGCCGCCGAACGTTTGCTTTCTCTTCTTCCTAGGGCAAGCTGGCCTTCTCCCACGAGGTACACCGCCCCCCTCCAACTCCCCTCCCCTCCATCTTCATCTAGGGTTTCTCAATATTGCCGCCACCGGTTGGTGCACCGTTCGCCTCGTCATCCCCGACGAGCTCGCCAAGCACACCGTCCCTGAGAGCCACCACTGGATCCTCTCCCCTTTCCAGCACCACCGCTGTGAGAGGTCCTTCCTGTTGTTCCTCTGCATGCTTCCCCATCACATTCCTCCTCCCCTTGTTTGAAGTTGGTTGATGCAGGATCTGGACTACTATTTAAGACAACTCCAACCCTTTTTTTATGTTATTTATGTGTGCCTTAAAATTATACATGTAGATGCTCAAGTAGGATCTCTACCTTTTGGTACTGATTTTATACTCCATAGTAAATTACATCTTGCATTGTTTAGAAATATATGCATTTTGTTGCCTAATATGTGAAATATTAGGGTCAATATCTACTACTGCTTCTTGATTTTCTCTACTAGTTCTTCTACATTCAAGTCTAGCAGTACCTTCGTTTTCAAATATGTAAGGAATTGCTTCCGAAAGGACACTGCCTGCTACCTTATACATCTACTTGTTGAATGTTCAACTTTGCAAAATGCAGTGAACACCTATTCTGAAGTTAGAACTGTTGTAGCGTCACTCTGTATATCTTGCTTGCGTCTTGTCTGAATAAAGTTAAAAGTTAAGAAATAACTGAACCATACTGCTCCAGAGCAGGAACTAATTGAAACCATTTTTTGTTTTCCCAATCAATGAGAGAAAGGTACAGTGAGCTTTTCATATGTAAGTTACAAAGGTCAGCAAGGCATTCCTTCTTGCAGTTTGACGAACTAATGAGAAAACATGCCGAAGTTAACTGTTACTGGTGTGACTTGCTAAGATCAGTAAAATACACGCACACAAGAGCTGTAGTATATGTATGTGGTTGCTAACTGAGCATATGCATGCACATGTCTGAACTGAGAATATACTTAAGCTCCTATTCCTGATTAGCTTAGAACATACTCCCTCTGTAAAGAAATATAAGAGCATTTAGATCACAATTTTAATGATCTAAACGCTCTTATATTTCTTTACAGAGGGAGTACATTATTTTTTGCGAATGAATGCTTTATCTGCATACTTATTTGAATATAGTGCAAATAACAGGAAGAAATAGAACCATACTGTTTGGCAATCATCAAGAAAGTAATTGTAGTTTATTTTGTTAGAGAAATAGATAGACTTTGGTAGTATATGTTCAGATTGTCGGAACAAGTTCTCATACATATCTCTGGAGTCTTGGTATATATTCCCTCCGTCCCAAATTTTTTGTTTTAGATATGTCTAGATACGGATGTACCTAATACTAAAACGTGACTTGATACATTCGTATTTAGACAAATCTAAGACAAGAATTTTGGGACGGAGAAAGTACTTATATACTAAGGCCTTATTCCTGGAGAACAGAAGTTCAGAAAGGTCGTGGTGTTGCTCTGTACAGGAATTGCTTACATGCAGGGGAGGGGAGGAATGTAGGGGATTGGTGCAGGGGAGGAATTCACCAAATCCCCCTATGCCAAACCTCTTGATCACCCCCACCTGCCTCCCCTGCGATTTCTTGTTGCTTCCTCCGAGTGTTGATGAAGAGGATGCCAACTCTGTCCATTA
>NW_025249622.1:0-2231 GCF_018294505.1 Triticum aestivum | reverse complement strand
TGAGTGCTATGGATGGCGTTCTCGTAGGGAGACGGGAGCGGTTCCATAGTGGTGTATTGGTTGGTGAATATGTGGACTCGTGTGCGCCACCTCAAAAGAGTTACTTGCAGTCGTAGTTCAGGATAGCCACCGAGTCAAAGCTGGCTTGCTGCAGTTAAACCCCACCACCCCTTTGTTGATAACGATGCATATGTAGTTAGTTCTGATGTAAGTCTTGCTGGGTACATTTGTACTCACGTTTGCCTATTTTATGTTTTTGCAGAGAGACTTCGGTCTCGCTAGTAGTTCCGCGTGGACTTCGACGTTTAGCTTGTTACCTCAGCTACGATCTTGTGCCCTCGGCAAGATCTGATAGATAGTCAGGCTTCTCAGCCTTTTTCATTTATAGATGTCTGTACCCAGACATGATAGCTTCCGCTTGTGCTTTGACTTGTATGCTCTGATTGTTGGGTCATGAGACCCATGTTTGTAATATCTCGCTCCTCGGAGCCTATTGAATAAACTACTTGAGTCGTAGAGTCATTTTGTGATGCCATGTTGTATTGCACATATCGAGCATATTGTGCGTATGTTATTGAAATGCTTGGTATGTGTGGGATCTGACTATCTAGTTGTTTATCTTTAGTAGCCTCTCTTACCGGGAAATGTCTCCTAGTGTTACCGCTGAGCCATGGTAGCTTGCTACTGCTCTGGAACACTTAGGCTGGCCGGCATGTGTCCTTCTTCGTTCCTGTGTCTGTCCCTTCGGGGAAATGTCACGCATTGAGTACCGGAGTCCTGTTAGCCCGCTACACCCCGGTTCACCGGAGTCCTGCTAGCCCAGTGCTACAGCCTGGTTTCACTCGCTGATGACCGACACGTTCGATGCTGGGTCATGGATGCCTGTCCCTGTAAGTCTGTGCCGCTTTGGGTTTACGACTAGCCATGTCAGCCCGGGCTCCTTATCATATGGATGCTAGCGACACTGTCATATACGTGTGCCAAAAGGCGCAAACGGTCCCGGGCAAAGGTAAGGCGACACCCGTGGGAATACCGTGCGTGAGGCCGCAAAGTGATATGAGGTGTTACATGCTAGATCGATGTGGCATTGAGTTGGGGTCCTGACAGCGTTGGTATCAGAGCTTGACTGCCTGTAGGTTACCAAGCCAAACTGGTCAAAGTTGAGTCTAGAAATTCTTTAGCTATATAAGGGAATTGATTGTGGGATGGAACGTAAGGCTCTTTTTACTCCTTATACCTTATGCCCTTCTGATCTGAGTCATCATCTTATCTTCTACGGGGATTAAGAACTAGGCTATCTCTTCTTTCTATCAGGATCACGTGTTACTAATCCGTAGACTTATAAGATTTTTGGACTTAAGCCTTTGTTCAGTTCCTACTACTTCTGTATGTTAACCGTTGATCTCGAGACCTTGATATTGTGCTTCTGAGTGGTTATGCCACCATTTATGTGAATGTCTCAAAATCTTTTCTAAGCATTTACAGCCGTTATGCTGTCCGAGTCATTCCAGGTTTCTAAATAGTCTGATGCATTTGCAAATCCTTTCCCTCTGGTTTCGATGCTCCTTTATGCCAGCTCAATCACACTAATTGTTGAGTTGAGGCATTCCATTGCCTTGACATTATGTTGGAGTTGCTATTATGACCCTAGGTGTCTTAGGGGATCATCTAGTAATTAGCCAGGATTTGTGTTCCCAGTGTGATGATTCTGGCCATCATTCTCGAAAAGCATCCCGTGATGCTACTTAGTAATAGGTATTCTGTTCCTGGGTTCTTGAACCCGAGATTCACTTTACCTACTTCATGTTGATAGTAATTGCTAGTGCCTTTAGGATATTAGTAACATTTGCGATAGTCCTTGAAGTCCGTGGTATCTTCTTCTTCCAAATACCATGAACTACTTATGGCAGAAGTTCCTCGTTGAACTGAAATATCACAACAGGATTATTCTTGATGAGTTCTCCATTATATGTTATGGCTCTGCCAGTTCTACTTTTCTGCATGGGTTATCCGGAAGAATTATGTTGAACTTGGATCGACATACTAATCTATGCATCCACAACTCAGAAAGTTATATGTTCCTTTGAGTTGTCCCTCTTTAGTTGTCTACTGACCCTCGTCTATCAATTGATAGTCAAGCGTATGTGTGCGTTCGTTTATCGATGCCTATTACTCTTGTGGTCCGTCAAGCCATTCTATCGCAGAATGACTAGGAGAAACAAACTCCAGTA
>NW_025249621.1:1674-2231 GCF_018294505.1 Triticum aestivum | reverse complement strand
CATTTCAAATGAACTCTGAAAAGGTTGCAAGTTGGCATGGTATCATCATTTCATCCACATTGCATGTGCAAGAAAGTTGGGAGGGTTACGGCAAAAACTGGATGCACTTCGTGTACAAAACGGACAATCTCTTTCAAAGTATAAGGATTTCATACGGAAACTCGTCTGTTACAAAGGGATTTCATTTTTTAAAACTTATTTGAACTCCTGACTTTTTTTGTGTTCAAAATGCACCATTCAAAGCCACATCATCATCTTCAATCCTTTCTGACTTCATTTGTTATTTTTCATGCATTTACTAATTATTTTTGAGCTATAAGACCCTAAAATTGAACTCTGAAAAGGTTGAAAGTTGGCATGGTATCATCATTTCATCCACATAGCATGTGCAAGAAAGTTCAGAGGGTTACGGCAAAAACTAGATGCACTTCATGTACAAAACGGACAATCTCTTTCAAACTATCAGGATTTCATACGGAAACTCGTCTGTTACAAAGGGATTTCATTTTTTTAAACTTATTTGAACTCCTGACTTTTTGTGTGTTCAAAATGCACCA
>NW_025249621.1:1109-1617 GCF_018294505.1 Triticum aestivum | reverse complement strand
ACTTCATTTGTTATTTTTCATGCATTTACTAATAATTTTGAGCTATAAGACCCTAAAATTTTACTCTGAAAAGGTTGAAAGTTGGCATGGTATCATCATTTCATCCACATAGCATGTGCAAGAAAGTTCAGAGGGTTACGACAAAAATTGGATGCACTTCGTGTACAAAACGGACAATCTCTTTCAAAGTATCAGGATTTCATACGGAAACTCGTCTGTTACAAAGGGATTTCATTTTTTCAAACTTATTTGAACTCCTGACTTTTTGTGTGTTCAAAATGCACCATTCAAAGCCACATCATCATTTTTCAATCCTTTCTGACTTCATTTGTTATTTTTCATGCATTTACTAATTATTTTGAGCGATAAGACCCTAAAATTGAAAAGAATTTCAAATGAACTCTGAAAAGGTTGAAAGTTGGCATGGTATCATCATTTCATCCACATAGCATGTGCAAAAAAATTCAGAGGGTTACGGCAAAAACTGGATGCACTTCGTGTACAAAAC
>NW_025249621.1:0-920 GCF_018294505.1 Triticum aestivum | reverse complement strand
GCTATAAGACCCTAAAATTGAAAAGCATTTCAAATGAACTCTGAAAAGGTTGAAAGTTGGCATGGTATCATCATTTCATCCACATAGCATGTGCAAGAAAGTTGGGAGGGTTACGGCAAAAACTGGATGCACTTCGTGTACAAAACGGACAATCTCTTTCAAAGTATCAGGATTTCATACGGAAACTCGTCTGTTACAAAGGGATTTCATTTTTTTAAACTTATTTGAACTCCTGACTTTTTGTGTGTTCAAAATGCACCATTCAAAGCCACATCATCATTTTTCAATCCTTTTTGACTTCATTTGTTATTTTTCATGCACTTACTAATTTTTTTGAGCTATAAGACCCTAAGATTGAAAAGCATTTCAAATGAACTCTGAAAAGGTTGAAAGTTGGCATGGTATCATCATTTCATCCACATTGCATGTGCAAGAAAGTTCCGAGGGTTACGGCAAAAACTGGATGCCCTTCGTGTACAAAACGGACAATCCCTTTCAAACTATCAGGATTTCATACGGAAACTCGTTTGGTACAAAGGGATTTCTTTTTATTAAACTTACTTGAACTCCTGACTTTTTGTGTGTTTAAAATGCACCATTCAAAGCAGTATCATCATTTTTCAATCCTTTCTGACTTCATTTGTCATTTTTCATGCATTTACTAATAATTTTGAGCTATAAGACCCTAAAATTGAACTCTAAAAAGGTTGAAAGTTGGCATGGTATCATCATTTCATCCACATAGCATGTGCAAGAAAGTTGGGAGGGTTACGACAAAAATTGGATGCACTTCGTGTACAAAAGGGACAATCTCTTTCAAAGTATCAGGATTTCATACGGAAACTCGTCTGTTACAAAGGGATTTCATTTTTTCAAACTTATTTGAACTCCTGACTTTTTGTGTGTTCAAAATGCACCAT
>NW_025249620.1:0-2231 GCF_018294505.1 Triticum aestivum | reverse complement strand
AGAGATCCATGCATATTTTGGAGATGTTCAGTAAGGATGTTTGGTAGCTATTGTTGTAATTGATCCATTCCTGCCCTTGTTTGCAATTATGGAGTGCCCTAGCATGACTCAATCTTGCTCTACTTTTGCTATAAAATATTTCTGGCAGATTGTTTACGTGTTATTCAATTTTGCCAAGCTTGTTGTAGTTTATCCATACATGCTATGTACTTCCTCTTGCCATGGATAGCTTCATAAACATGCCATCTTGCTGTAGATATGCTTGTTTTGTCATGCATTGCTTTGTGGTGAGTGCATCAAGCTCACCAAGATGCCTTCATATTATTGTTTCTGCCATGCTCTGTTTTCTGGTGAGTCTGAAACCTGTTAACGGAACTTGCTATGTTTACATGGTTGTCATCATATCTTCTGTTCCTTTTTGGCTTATGATCAGTAAGGGACTGTTGTCATATGAATTTAATAGGATACTGCCATGCCTTGTTTTGCTATTTTAAGTTCCTGTAGTATGTTTATTTCGTGCTCTGAACATTGCTACCTGATGCTGTTTCAGGCATGTCCAGTAATTTCACCAAGTCTGTGAACCTGTTATCTTTTGCACTTTTGCCATGCTTGTTTGAACCTGTTATGTTGTGATCTAGCCGTAGCTCAGTGCTCATCTTTTGTCAAACATCTCCTGTAGTTTACTGTCATATGCTTTGTTGCTATGTTGGAGTGTTGTAGCATTCTTACTTGTTGCATTTTAAGTGCTATCTTGCTGTTAATCGCAGATCCGTGTCATTCTTGTTTTGCTTGCCATTTGCAAACCGTGCGTCCGTTTCCGGTGATCTTTATATCGATTTCAACCGAAATCATCTCATCTTTCCAGTGGCATGCTTGGTTTGCCAAGTTACTACCTTTTTCATCATTTTTCGTCCGGAGCACGCATATGCATCGCATATCATGTCTTGCATATCATACATGTTTTGCATCATGTTGGTTGTGCATTTCCCGTGATTGATTGTGGTTCCGTTGCTTGTGTTCTTGTGTTGGGTAGAGCCGGGAGACGAGTTTGTGAACGAGGAACCTGTTGAGTACGCTTACGAGGATCAAGCTTTCGACAACTCTGAGCACTGGCCCGGGTTTTACCTTTCGCCACCTAAGCCTTTTCCCCCGGGTTTTTCGCGAGCCCGAGGGTCATCTTATTTTAACCCCCCCGGGCCAGTGCTCCTTCGAGTGTTGGTCCGAACTGAGTAGACTGCGGGGCCCCCTCGTGGAAACTCGAGGTCTGGTTTTACTCATAGGATGTCTCATCCGGTGTGCCCTGAGAACGAGATATGTGCAGCTCCTATCGGGATTTGTCGGCGCATTGGGCGGCTTTGCTGGTCTTGTTTTACCATTGTTGAAATGTCTTGTAGACCGGGATTCCGAGACTGATCGGATCTTTTCGGCAGAAGGTTTATCCTTCGTTGACCGTGAGAGCTTATGATGGGCTAAGTTGGGACACCCCTGCAGGGTATTATCTTTCGAAAGCCGTGCCCGCGGTTATGAGGCAGATGGGAATTTGTTAATGTCCGGTTGTAGAGAACTTGTCACTTGACTTAATTAAAATACATCAACCGCGTGTGTAGCCGTGATGGTCTCTTCTCGGCAGAGTCCGGGAAGTGAACACGGTTTGAGTTATGAATGCCGTAAGTAGGAGTTCAGGATCACTTCTTGGTCATTACTAGATGACGACCGTTCCGTTGCTTCTCTTCTCGCTCTCTTTTGCGTATGTTACCCACCATATATACTTAGTGCCTGCTGCAGCTCCACCTCATTACACCATCCTTTCCTATAAGCTTAAATAGTCTTGATCTCGCGGATGTGAGATTGCTGAGTCCTCGTGACTCATAGATTCTACCAAAACAGTTGCAGGTGCCGACGATGCCAGTGCAGATGATGGGATCGACCTCAAGTGGGAGTTCGATGAGGAACGTGGTCGTTACTATGTGTCTTTTCCTGATGATCAGTAGTGGAGCCCAGTTGGGACGATCGGGGATTTGTTACTTTTGTATCATTTAATCTATGCATCTTATGGGCATGAGCTCTAGATGTGTTTTGTTGTATGCCATGCTATATTTCCAGTGGTGTATGCCATGTATTTTTGTGATCTCTGTGGTGACTAGCACAAGCATGCAAACTAGGCTCCGTAATGTTTCTGATTTCAGGGACTTAGTAATTTCTGTCTGAGACTGCTGTTATTTTGTTGCCAT
>NW_025249619.1:0-2232 GCF_018294505.1 Triticum aestivum | reverse complement strand
AATAATAAACATGGCAGAGAAAAAGTTCCAGAACCTAAAGTCTCATGACTGCCACGTGATTATGACGCAACTGCTTCCGGTTGCATTGAGGGGGCTTCTACCGGAAAACGTTCGATTAGCCATTGTGAAGCTATGTGCATTTCTCAATGCAATCTCTCAGAAGGTAATCGATCCAGAAATCATACCAAGGTTACAGAATGATTTGGTGCAATGTCTTGTCAGTTTCGAGTTGGTGTTCCCACCATCCTTCTTCAACATCATGACACACGTCCTAGTTCACCTGTGCGAAGAGATTAACGTTTTGGGTCCTATATTTCTACACAATATGTTCCCCTTTGAGAGGTTCATGGGAGTCTTAAAGAAATATGTTCATAACCGTGCTAGGCCAGAAGGAAGCATCTCCAAGGGCCATCAAAATGAGGAGGTCATTGAGTTTTGTATTGACTTTATTCCTGACCTTAAGCCGATTGGTGTTCCTGAATCGCAGCATAAGGGCAGACTGGATGGAAAATGCACGCTAGGAGGGAAACAAATAATATGTATGGACGGACATTCTCTCACTGAAGCACACTACACAGTTCTACAGAATTCCGCCTTGGTGGCTCCGTATATGGATGAACACCAGAATTTGCTATGCTCCAAACACCCGGAGCGGTCTGATGACTGGATTACACGTGAACAAACCAGGAGTTTCGCCAGCTGGTTGCAGACACGTACCATGCATGACACCTCTATTGAAGATGACCTGTACTTGCTGTCTCAGTTACCATCTTCGAATATAATGACTTTCAAAGGGTACGAGATAAATGGTAATACATTTTACACGATCGCCCAAGATAAGAAGAGCATCAACCAAAACAGTGGTGTCCGCTTTGATGCAGAAACCAAGACGGGAAAGGAAACATATTATGGTTATATACAGGACATATGGGAACTTGACTATCGACGTGGTTTAAAGGTCCCTTTGTTTCGGTGCAAATGGGTCAATATGACACGAGGCGGGGTAACGGAAGACCCGCAGTACGGAATGACAACAGTGGATCTCAACAATCTTGCGTATGCAGACGAACCATTCGTCCTAGCCAATGATGTGGCACAGGTTTTCTATGTGAAGGACATGTCTACCAAGCCAAGAAAAAGAAAAGATAAGGAAGCGAATGCATCGTACGATGAGCCAAAGCGGCACATAGTTCTTTTTGGGAAGAGAAACATCGTGGGAGTGGATGACAAGACAAACAAGTCAGAAGATTATGAAAAGTTTGATGAAATTGCTCCATTCACAGTGAATATTGACCCGAGCATCCCGTTAAATGATGAAGATTTTTCATGGTTACGGCGCAAAGGGACACACGCGAAGAAAGAGTTTCACACCCAAAGATCTGGGATGTGATCGACTGCACTAGCTATCATCACTTTCTTCTGTGTTTCGCACCGAGAGGGGAATCTCTGTAATAGTTAGGGTAGTTATGTGTTTTGGCATTTGAAACGCGAAGAAATTTTATGTGCAAGCAAATTCACACTAATTTCAAATAATTCAAAATTTAAACTATTCAAATTTGAAAACTACGGGCACTAACAGAAAAAATAGCAGAAAAGAAAGAAAAACTATAGCTGAAAAGAAAAAAACTATATAAAAAAACTACTCAAAAATAAATAGAAGAAAATAAATATAGCAGAAAAGAAAAAACTACTCAGAAATAAATAGAAGAAAAAATAAAGCAAAAAATAAAAAAAATTATATTTGCTATTTTTCAATCGTTTACAAAATGACCGTGAAATTGAAAATCACTACAAAATGAACTCTGAAAATGTTGAATTTTGGCAAACTAGATGAAAAACAACTCACAAATAAATAGAAGAAAATAAATATAACAGAAAAGAAAAAACTATACAAAAAACTACGCAAAAATAAATAGAAGAAAATAAAGCAGAAAAGAAAAAAACTATAAAAAAATTGGGGCGCTGCCCTGTGGGCCTGATAGGCCACAGGTGTGTAATTACAGGCCTTAAAGGCCCAGCAGACTCACAGGACAGCGCGCAGAGTTTAGGCCCACAAGCCTGCTAGCTATATAGAGGAGTTCAAAGTGGTAGCCGTGGCTGGGTTTATAAACCAGTGCGGCTGCCCTTCGCCCGGCGAGGTGAGACTAAACTTTGGGGTGGCAGCGCGACCCCTTTAGTACCGGGTGGTGGCACAAACCGGTACTAAAGGGGGGGGCCTTTAGTACCGGTTTG
>NW_025249618.1:0-2232 GCF_018294505.1 Triticum aestivum | reverse complement strand
GGCCTTCTTGTCCGCTAAGTATTTGGGGCAGTTCCGCTTCCAGTGACCACTTCCCTTGCAATAAAAACACTCAGTGTCGGGCTTGGGTCCATTCTTTGGCTTCTTCCCGGCAGCTTGCTTACCGGGCGCGGCAACTCCCTTGCCGTCCTTCTTGAAGTTCTTCTTACCCTTGCCTTTCTTGAACTTAGTGGTTTTATTCACCATCAACACTTGATGTTCCTTTTTGACTTCTACCTCTGCTGATTTCAGCATTGCAAATACTTCAGGAATGGTCTTTTCCATCCCCTGCATATTGAAGTTCATCACAAAGCTCTTGTAGCTCGGTGGAAGCGACTGAAGGATTCTGTCAATGACCGCGTCATCCGGGAGATTAACTCCCAGCTGAGTCAAGCGGTTATGCAACCCAGACATTTTGAGTATGTGCTCGCTGACAGAACTATTTTCCTCCATCTTACAGCTGAAGAACTTGTCGGAGACTTCATATCTCTCGACCCGGGCATGAGCTTGAAAAAACATTTTCAGGTCTTCAAACATCTCATATGCTCTGTGTCTCTCAAAACGCTTTTGGAGCCCCAGTTCTAAGCTGTAAAGCATGCCGCACTAAACGAGGGAGTAATCATCAGCACGTGTCTGCCAAGCGTTCATAACGTCTTGGTTCTGTGGGACGGGTGTGTCACCTAGCGGTGCTTCTAGGACATAATCTTTCTTGGCAGCTATGAGGATGATCCTCAGGTTCCGGACCCAGTCCGTATAGTTGCTGCCATCGTCTTTCAGCTTGGTTTTCTCTAGGAACGCGTTGAAGTTGAGGACAACGTGGGCCATTTGATCTACAAGACATATTGCAAAGATTTTAGACTAAGTTCATGATAATTAAGTTCATCTAATCAAATTATTAAATGAACTCCCACTCAGATAGACATCCCTCCAGTCATCTAAGTATAACATGATCCGAGTTAACTAGGCCGTGTCCGATCATCACGTGAGACAGACTAGTCAACATCGGTGAACATCTTCATGTTGATTGTATCTTCTATACGACTCATGCTCGACCTTTCGGTCTTCTGTGTTCCGAGGCCATGTCTGTACATGCTAGGCTCGTCAAGTCAACCTAAGTGTATTGCGTGTGTAGGTCTGTCTTACACCCGTTGTATTCGAACGTTAGAATCTATCACACCCGATCATCACGTGGTGCTTCAAAACAACGAACCTTCGCAACAGTGCATAGTTAGGGGGAACACTTTCTTGAAATTATTACGAGGGATCATCTTATTTAAGCTACCGTCGTTCTAAGCAAATAAGATGTAAAACATGATAAACATCACATGCAATCAAATAGTGACATGATATGGCCAATATCATTTGCTCCTTTGATCTCCATCTTCGGGGCTCCATGATCATCGTTGTCACCGGCATGACACCATGATCTCCATCATCATGATCTCCATCATCGTGTCTTCTTGAAGTTGTCTCGTCATCTATTACTTCTACTACTATGGCTAACGCTTTAGCAATAAAGTAAAGTAATTACATGATGTTTATGTTGACACGCAGGTCATGAATAAATAAAGACAACTCCTATGGCTCCTGCCGGTTGTCATACTCATCGACATGTAAGTCGTGATTCCTATTACAAGAACATGATCAATCTCATACATCACATATATCATTCATCATTCATCACAACCTTTGGCCATATCACATCACAAAACACTTGCTGCAAAAACAAGTTAGACGTCCTCTAATTGTTGTTGCAAGTTTTTACGTGGCTGCTATAGGTTTCTAGCAAGAACGTTTCTTACCTATGCCAAAACCACAACGTGAATTGCCAATTTCTATTTACCCTTCATAAGGACCATGTTCATCAAATCCGATCCGACTAAAGTGGGAGAGACAGACACCCGCCAGCCACCTTATGCAACTAGTGCATGTCAGACGGTGGAACCGGTCTCACGTAAGCGTACGTGTAAGGTTGGTCCGGGCCGCTTCATCCCACGATGCCACCGAATCAAGATAAGACTAGTAACGGCAAGTAAATTGACAATGTCGACGCCCACAACTACTTTGTGTTCTACTCGTGCATAGTAACTACGCATAAACCTGGCTCATGATGCCACTATTGGGGATCGTAGCAGAAATTAAAATTTTTCTACGCATCACCAAGATCAATCTATGGAGTATTCTAGAAACGAGGGGAATAGGAGTGCATCTACATACCCTTGTAGATCGCGAACG
>NW_025249617.1:0-2232 GCF_018294505.1 Triticum aestivum | reverse complement strand
TTTTTAAAACATATTTGACATTTTCAAAAGTTGCATTTCAAAATAATGTTTGTGCTTTTTCCAAACAAATGTTCTCTAGTTTTAAAAAAAATCACTTTTCTATTTTTTTCGTTTTCTAAACTGAATAGAAAACCAGCAAAAAAAGGACGCCCGCTACCATGCCCAGTTCACTACAGTGCACCGGCTCTACACAGTTCCTTGGTTCGCTAAATCGGGTGGGCTAGCCCAGTCGGGAGTTTGTCGTGCGAAGCGCGACAGTTTGACACAATTGAACATTGCCCAGTACCATGGAGTCAATTACGTTGGAGTTAACAGATCGATCCATCGGGTCTCGTATGTGAGCTGTCTAGATTAGGGTTTCCTGTGCCACCGTCGCCGCTGCCAATTTAGGCCCCCTCGCCTCCGGCTGCCATCTTGGCGCTGAGAGGTGGGGGGACCTCGGATCTTCAAGACCTCTATGTTCTTCGTCAACGTCTAGTAATCATCATAGTTTTGTGAGAATGATTAAATCTCCTCTTGTTTTTTGGCGGTGCCATGAGATTAGAGAGTTGCTTTTAGGAAACCATTAATGCCAATGTTCGTGCGGTTGAAAGAGTAACAACATCGTTGCTTCAGTCCAGTTGCAGCCACTTTACCGAAGTCTTTGAAGTATTTCTTCAAGATTGATACCACGAAGAAGGTGTTTTGAACAGCTTTCATTGTAATTCTTAGTCGTTGGAGTTACTTTGTATTTCCTTAAATCTTAGATTTAAATCAGTGTACCTGTAATTGTTATGCCTATGAATAAAGTTACTGGTGTTTTGGAAAAAATTACGTTGGGGTCCACGTCCGGCTCGGACTAGAACCGATTAGTTGGACTTGTAAACAAACCGTGAGAAGAGACCAAAGATATAGTACTACGTTGCTGCCATCAAATCGCCTGTGTTCGAGCTCCCTAATTAGCCTTTTGTGTACGTACGCGTGCATCAACTCAGCGTAATCAGCTACATCTACGAGCCAACAGAGCACTCCCGGCCGTGTGTTCCTTCCCCAAGCTACATCTTTTGCCTTGCCTTGGCGGCGTACGTCGACATGAAACGCCAACAACACGGCGAGGTGGACGCCGGAATATGCCGCCGCCGTAGCCCACGTCTCCATCCCCAAATCCATGCCAGTGACGTGGGCGCCACAGTGGCCCGCCGACGCAGCACGCGTCTCCATCCTCAGATCCACACGAGCGACGAGGGAGCCCGACTCATCGACCGCCGCCGCCGCCGCCATGGCAGCTTGCTGGACAACGACCACGATATGCTCTGGGAGATCCTACTCCGCCTCCCGCCGCAGCCGTCCTCCCTGCTGCGTGCATGCGCGGTCTGCAAGCGTTGGCGACGCGTTGCCACTGACCCCAAGTTCCTCCGTTGCTTCCATGCCCACCACCGGAAGGCACCCCTCCTCGGCTTGCTCGTGTGTCGCAACAGCCACAAGAACGTGTTCCACCCCGTACTTGAATCCTCCCGACCGCATCCCTCGGAAACGCTTCACCCTTGGATGCTACAGTAAAATACGTTACAGTGTGCCCAGTTGCCGCCATGGTCGCATCCTCGTCAAAGACTCAAAGAATAATGAGGCCGTTCTGTGCGACCCCATCACAGGCGAGCAGCACCGCATGCCTGTTCCGCCGGGATTCGACATGACCTATCTCAGCGGGGCGGTGCTCTGCACCGCCGGCGATCAGGGACATGTGCACGGCAGCTGCCATGCCAGCCCCTTCAAAGTGGTCCTGTTGTCCATGTTCATACACGATGATCGACGACCTCTGGCTCGTGTTTTCTCCTCACAGACCGGCAGGTGGGGCAATCTCATCTCAATAGAGACTCAACCTAAGACAATGTATGGTCCTTGTTGCCCCGACACCCTTGTTGGCAATGTGATTTACTGGTTGTCTAGGTATGGGAGAGACGATGGCGTAGTTGAGTTTGATTTGGAGGGGCAGAAGCTTACCCTGATCAAGGGGCCTCACAGTATGAATAATTTTAGCATATGTCAGTGCCAGATTATACGAACAGATGATTGTATTGTTGGTGTTGCCATGTTGTCTTACCAGGACATTCAAGTGTGGCAGAGGGAGGTCAATTCTGAAGGTGTTTCCATATGGTTGGTCCAAAAGACAGTTGCATTGCATACCATTCCGAAGACCCTTCCCCAAATTTCGGAAACAATGCCATGGAACAAACTGATGGGGTATGATGAGGA
>NW_025249616.1:0-2232 GCF_018294505.1 Triticum aestivum | reverse complement strand
TTCATACCAGAGCCAACATCGATCGGCTTCAGTTAGCAGCAGTAGCGAAGGAATCGCTCGATCCGGTTCAGTTAATAGCCATCGATCGATCGCTCGGGTTCAGTAACGAGTAGCCTGCAGTGCAATCGCTCGGGTTCAGTTAGAGCCCGACGCCTCGCTCGGGTTCAGTTAGAGCCGACGCCTCGCACACACGCGCATACGTGTACGAGAGAAACGCGCATCGCTCGGCCCCCGACCTCCCACCATAACCGGGAACTCCCTGAAATTTTCCTCACCCTCGCTTCTACCACGGGTTTTTCCGTCATGGACGGCCCAAAGAATGTCATGCAGCTGCGTCTCCGGCCTGCCCAGGACGAAAAGCCTATTTTTTGTCATGATTTTTTGTCATAGAAGTAGGATCTATGATGATACCGGGTTTTGTCACAATTATCGTCATAGAAGTGTCATATGTATGACAGAAAAAAGTTTCGTTCAGCCCAAAATGTCACGGATGTGTCTTTTTTTGTAGTGCTCTTGTGTCGCCAACACACCCAATACAATGGTAAATTGTATAGGTGCACTAGTTCGGCAAAGAGATGGTGATACAAGTGCAATATGGATAACAGATATAGGTTTTTGTAATCTGAAAATATAAAAACAGCAAGGTAACTAATGATAAAAGTGAGCGTAAACGGTATTGCAATGGTAGGAAACAAGGCATATGGTTCATACTTTCACTAGTGCAAGTTCTCTCACCAATAATAATATAGATAGATCATATAACAATCCCTCAACATGCAACAAAGAGTCACTCCAAAGTCACTAATAGCGGAGAACAAACGAAGAGATTATGGTAGGGTACGAAACTACCTCAAAGTTATCCTTTCTATTCTATCTATTCAAGAGTCCGTAGTAAAATAACATGAAGCTATTCTTTCCGTTCAATCTATCATAGAGTTCATACTAGAATAACACCTTAAGACACAAATCAACCAAAACCCTAATGTCACCTAGATACTCCATTGTCACCTCAAGTATCCGTGGGCATGATTATACGATATGCATCACACAATCTCAGATTCATCTATTCAGCCAACACAAAGTACTTCAAAGAGTGCCCCAAAGTTTCTACCGAGAGTCAAGACGAAAACGTGTGCCAACCCCTATGCATAGGTTCATGGGCGGAACCCACAAGTTGATCACCAAAACATACATCAAGTGGATCACGTGATATCCCATTGTCATCACAGATAAGCACGGCAAGACATACATCAAGTGTTCTCAAATCCTTAAAGACTCAATCCAATAAGATAACTTCAAGAGGAAAACTCAATTCATCACAAGAGAGTAGAGGGGGAGAACCATCATAAGATCCAACTATAATAGCAAAGCTCGCGATACATCAAGATCGTGCCATAGAGAGAACACGAGAGAGATAGAGAGAGAGAAAGAGAGATCAAACACATAGCTACTGGTACATACCCTCAGCCCCATCATGGATAGCGCCGGGATGATGAAGATGGCCACCGGTGAGGGATTCCCCCTCCGGCGGGGTGCCGGAACAGGCTCCCGAGAGGTTTTTGGTGGCTACAGAGGCTTGCGGCGGCGGAACTCCCGATCTATCTTGTTCTTCGAAGGTTTTAGGGTATGTTGACTTATATAGGCGAAAGAAGTCGGTCGGGGGAGCCTCGAGGGGCCGACGAGGGTGGAGGGCGCTCCCAGGGGGGTGGGCGCTCCCCCTATCTCGTGGCTTCCTAGACGCTTCCCTGGCTTGCACTCCAAGTTCCCGGGATTGCTTCTGTTCCAAAAATCACGCTCCCGAAGGTTTCATTCCGTTTGGACTTCGTTTGATATTCCTTTTCTTCGGAACACAGAAATAGGCAAGAAAACAGCAATATGGGCTGGGCCTACGGTTAATAGGTTAGTCCCAAAAGTAATATAAAAGTGTATAATAAAGCCAGTAATCATTCAAAACAGATAATAAAATAGCATGAATGCTTCATAAATTATAGATACGTTGGAGACGTATCAGACAACAACAATCATAATCGTAGGCTAGCTTCTAGGGTTTAGCCTCAACGATCTCGTGGTAGATCAACTCTTGTAATACTCATATCACCAAGATCAATCAAGTAGGAAGTAGGGTATTACCTCCATAAAGAGGGCCCGAACCTGGGTAAACATCGTGTCCCCCGCCTCCTGTTACCATTAGCCTTAGACGCACAGTTTGGGACCCCCTACCCGAGATCCGCC
>NW_025249615.1:0-2232 GCF_018294505.1 Triticum aestivum | reverse complement strand
ATCGCCAGTTAGATAGAGATCCCGGGTCTTCGAAAACCGTGTTCATGGGACATCGAAGGTGGCTTCGCAACGATGACCCGTGGAGGAAACGCAAGGATCTGTTCGATGGTGAAACCGAACCCCGAAAACGCCCGTGTACGAGGAGCGGCGAGGAAATAGACAAGCTGTTGAAAAATTGCAAAGACTGCCCACTGCCGGGAAAGAAGCAAAAGGCGCCAGAGCCGCTGCTGAAGGTATGGAAAACGAGGTCTGTTTTCTGGGACTTGCCGTACTGGAAGATCCACCGTGTGCCTCACAGCCTTGATGTCATGCATATCACGAAGAACGTGTGCGAGAGTCTGCTTGGTACCCTGCTCAACATGCCAGAGAGGACCAAAGATGGGCCGAAAGCAAGGGCAGACTTGAAATCAATGGGCATCAGGCAGGAGCTTCACGCTATATATGATGATGATGATGATGATGATGATGATGAGGCGAAGCAGGACACAGAAAGTCGTCGCAAAGGCAAAAAGGCCAAGAAGACCGGAAATGACTACCCTCCCGCGTGCTTCACTCTAAGTCAGGAGGAGATCGAGCAGTTTTTCACCTGCCTCCTAGGAGTAAAACTTCCTGACGGTTACGCGGGGAACATAAGCAGATACCTAGACCCAGCGAAGCAGAAGTTCAGCGGGATGAAGTCTCACGACTGTCACGTGCTGATGACGCAGATACTTCCAGTTGCAATTCGTGGGATCATGGACGCGCACATCCGTGAAATGCTATTTGGCCTATGCAACTTCTTCGACGTCATCTCTCGGAAGTCGATTGGCGTGAGGCAACTCAGAAGGCTACAGGAAGAGATCATGGTGATACTATGCGAGCTTGAGATGTACTTCCCGCCTGCATTCTTCGACGTTATGGTGCATCTGCTGGTCCATATAGTGGAGGATATCATCCAACTCGGGCCGACGTTCCTGCACAGCATGATGCCGTTCAAAAGGATGAATGGTGTCATCAAAGGATACGTTCGCAACATGTCATGTCCAGAGGGAAGCATAGCCAGGGGCTTTCTGACCGAAGAGTGCATCTCCTACTACACGAATTATCTAGGCATCGAGAACCCCGTTGCTCTGCCCGTCAACAGGCACCTCGGTAGGCTCGCTGGATGGGGTCACCGTGAGGGTCACCGCGAAATGCATGTCGACTTCGAGGGTCGACTCGCCGACTTTGAAAGAGCAAACCTAGTCGCGCTACAACACATAGACGTGGTCGATCCTTGGGTGGTAGAGCACAAAACCTTTATTAAGAAGACGTACAATGACCTAGGCCAACAGAGGACGGACGAAGATATACTCAAAGAGCACAACTCATGTTTCACGCGTTGGTTCAAGCAGAAGCTTCTGTCGTACCCTTTACATGAGGATTCTTCCGCGGAAGAACAACTCATATTCGCCTTGTCACAGGGCGCCGAGCACAACCTGATGACCTATGAGGCGTACGATATCAACGGCTACACATTCTACACCGAGGCCAAGGACATGAAGAGCGATGTTTATCAGAACTCCGGGGTAACGATGGAATCCTACACCGGTAACGACAAGGACAGATACTACGGAAGGATCAAGGAGATCTGGGAGCTGAGCTACGCTGGAGAGAAGGTCCCGATGTTCCGTGTCAGATGGGCCAAGAGCGTCCTAAAAGAAGACCGGTATTTCACCACCATGGTTATACCCGAAGCCAAATCCAAGTCTGCGGGCGCAAACGTCACCGCGAAAAATGAGCCATGGGTACTGGCTTCCCAAGTGGACCAATGCTTCTTCATTACCGACCCGTCAAAGACCAGTCGTGTTGTCATGAGGAGAGGCAAAAGGAAGATCATCGGAATGGATGGAGTAGCCAATGAGCAAGACTTCGACAAGTACGGCGACCCGAGGATCAAACATGACGACGATGATGAAGTAGCAGCATACACCACAAGAAGAAGTAGGACCACCCTACCTAAAGGACGTCTGTTCCACAGAAGAACTCCATTTGCGAAAAAGAAGGGCAAGAAGATTGTTAACAGATAGCTAGCTAAGATCGATTGTATTTAAATCGTAGCCTTCATTTCTCGATTGTATTTCATGGGCACTTTTTGAACTATCATGAATATTTTTAAATTTCATGGACACTCGATCTCGATCCCCCTCCATCTCGATCGCTATCCCACCTCGCCAGATCCGGTCCCCCTCGCCGCCGAGCACCCCCCGGTCC
>NW_025249614.1:0-2232 GCF_018294505.1 Triticum aestivum | reverse complement strand
GGTCCAGAGGTCGAAGCGAAAAGGTCTGCCATGACAATCGTTTTACAATCCGGCTAGGGACAAAACTGTCAATTGAAGTACATAGTCATTTGGACTCAAAAACTTCTTCCTCTATGCCATCTAACAGACTGTCTAGCTTACAATCCTATTGGGAAAATTTGGCGGCTATCTTTACTTGGTCATATACCAAACTCACTGGAATTTCTTGTCCATCTGACCCCCAAGGTCCGACCCGGGCCATATGATTCGGATCAAGCTTGGTGTACCGTGTTTTTACCATGGCCCAGGCCTCTCGCGCACCTTCTCGGCAGGCCGATATCTTCCATAATCGCAAGCACCGCCGAGCTCCTTGGAATAGCTTCACAAGCTCCTCCATACTTCCTGGAGGGGAGGCGGATGGCCACAAGGCCTTGGCAACGCTCCGCATTGATTGCCGAGCTTGCTCGTGCAGTTGGGATAGCTCTTGCAGCACATCGCCTTGAGATCCGGACATTTCCTCTTCAGGACGACCAGTCAGCATACCTGCAGACATAAATCTGTCAACTCATTTCTTCGCCGAATTACACAGAGGTAAGTTCAAAAGCATACTGAATATGCCGCCTCGTAGCTTCCTATTTTGCTTTATGGCGTCAGCTAGCTGGGCTTGTACGTCTTTTAGCTCTTCGCCCAGCAGGGTGTTGGAATCCTGCAGCTTGTTCTTATCATCCCTGGTCCGTGTCAACACACGTTCGCCAGCGGCCAGTTGCTTTTTGGCTCGTTGTTTACCCGCCTGCGCGGCCTCCAGTTCCTCTTTCAGTTGCTCTAACGATCCTGCCATGGGAAATACAATAGTTTTAACGTTACTGGTATATGATTATATTTTTCTAGATGGAGGGGAACATTACCAGGCGGTGCCTCCTTGGATTTCTCCAGTTCGCCGGTAACCGCAGCTAGCTGGTCCGACACTCTTCCAGCTCTTGAGACAGCAGTTTGTTCTTCTCCGTGAGTGCCTGGTTATACAATGATCCTTAAATCAGTTGTATCAACTGCTTCAAGTCTCGGGGACTACTGGTATATGATTACCAGATCTGTACAATGTGTACTTACCCGCATATCTTTCAAATGCTGGTCTGTGGCTCTGGCAAGCCCATCCCGAGCAGCTCGGATGTATGCATCAGCCGAGCTGAAGGCATTGAATGCCTCTTTTATAAAGCCGGGGTCACGAAGAGCGGCCCTCCGGCACCGATGATTCATGGCGCTCTCCACTTCAGAGTTCGTGACGGATACATCATCCGAATCCTCTGCAGAAGGATAATTCGGCGTCACTCCCATATCAGCCTCTGTCCTTAAGGCAGGGTTTGGAACCTGACTGGTGGAGGCACGACCGGCAGGATCCCCGGACATAGTCCGGCGAACGCTCTTCCTGATAAGACATAGCGGACAATGTCACAGTTCGATGTGACTGCCGGGGGGCATATTTAAAAATCCATACCTCTTTGATGAAGGCTCGGTCGTGTTGTCATTTGCCTTTCTCTTCGATGACTTGCCCGACGCGGGCGCCGCTCTCTTATGAGACGCCTCTGGTGCAGCATGGCGCGCCGAGCGCCTCCCCTTTGGAGCACGAGATAGTGCGGTGGGTGAGGCATAATGAGGAAGCTCTTTCGGAGGAGATGTCTCCTGATTACTTACATGTGAGGCAGGAAGGAGGCCGGGATAGTCGGCCATGATGGCCACTTATGAGCCATCATAGCTCGCCTGGTAGAATACTCCCTCCTCAAGCTCTACAAATATGTCCAGATCCTCTTCGAATCCGGGTCAAGGTCCCGGTTATGGTCCCTCGGCTGTGGAGCGGGGCTATAGGTCCCCGCGATAACCTTCCGCCATTCCTGTTACAAAAGGACGGGTTAATGTCAAGCAAACGTGACTCAGGGAGAGGGTTGAGTAAAGTGGTGGGATTAGAACTCACCCAGCATGCAACTCATCCGAACGGGGACTAGATCCGGGGGGGGGGGGGAATCCCTGTGTTTGAAGCTTAACCAGCTGGTAGTGGGATACGGAACATCTCTCCCGATCGCCTTTTTCGGAGCCATGAGGGCGGGAGGAAGAACTGGGGGCGCTAGCCATGTATGGTTTCCCTTGGCAAGCACTAAGGATTTTCCGCTTGGTGTGGAATGGGATCTGAGATCCAATCCCTTTAAATAGACGCCTTTCTTACATGGCCAGGGTGTTATGTACAAACATACTCTAACCTTT
>NW_025249613.1:0-2232 GCF_018294505.1 Triticum aestivum | reverse complement strand
TCAACCAAATTCTAGAAGACATGCTTCGAGCCTCTGTCATTTCATTCGGAATGGACTGGGAGAAGTGCCTTCCATTTGCCGAATTCGCTTACAACAACAGCTATCAATCTAGCTTGGGTAAAGCCCCTTTTGAAGTTCTCTATGGACGACGATGTCGAACACCCCTTAACTGGTCAGAGACCGGGGAAAGACAATTCTTTGGCCCGGACATGATTCAGGAAGCAGAAGATCAAGTTCGTATCGTTCGTGAAAAGTTGAAAACAGCCCAATCTCGCCAAAAGAGTCAATATGACCGAAAACATAGGGCTATGACTTTCGAGGTTGACGAGAAGGCTTATCTTCGGGTCACCCCTCTGAAGGGAACCCATCGTTTCGGTATCAAAGGAAAATTGGCTCCTCGTTACATTGGACCTTTTCGCATTCTTGCCAAACGAGGAGAAGTTGCCTACCAGTTGGAACTACCTCCGCACCTCTCCAAAGTTCACGATGTCTTCCACGTCTCTCAACTCAGGCGTTGCTTCTCGGATCCTATCCGTGAAGTGGACCACGAAACGCTTGATCTCCAAGATGATCTTACATATCGGGAGTACCCCATTCGTATCCTCGATCAAGCCGAACGTACCACGCGACGTCATAATATCAAGTTTCTCAAGGTTCAATGGTCGCATCATTCTGAGGATGAAGCAACTTGGGAAAGGGAGGATCGTCTTCGACTTGAGTATCCCGCCTTCTTCCCGGAGGAACCCAAATCTCGGGACGAGATTCTTTTGAGTGGGGGTGAGTTGTCACACCCTAGCTAGTCATGCATTAGAGTGTTGCATCATGTTTACTCATTCATCAGAAACTTGAAATGGGGATGACAGAACCCCCAGTCCCCTCTAAAACCAACTAGGGTTACTAAAATAATTTTTCAATGAACCTGAAATGCCCTTCTAAAATGCCCATCATTTTTGTCTTGGTTCAGAACCTCTGCCAAAAATGGTGCACATTTTCCTAGGCCATCCTAGGGTTTTTGAATTAAATCTTAGATATTTGAATTTGGGCATTTAAAATAATATAAAATATTTAAATGCTCAAATATCTCCAAACTATAATGTTTCATGTTGGAAATATTCCAACTATGGGCCAGGAATAGTTTGGTGATTTTTGAAGTTGCCTAGGTATTTTATTTAATTCAACAAAGTTGCAGATATATTAAATAAAAAAAGAAACAGGAAATAAAGGGAAAAACTTACCTGGGCTCCTCCCTGTGCGGCCCAGCCAGCTGGCCGGCCCAGCCAGCAGCCGACCCAGCCCAGCACTGTAGCCCTCCGTCGTCTTCCTCCCCTCGCCCCGAAGCTGCTGCGTGCTCGCGCGCGCACGGCCGCGCGGCCACCTCCTGCTTGCCGACGACCTCCTGGCCGCGTGGACGACGCCCGCAGCCCGTCCCGATCCCCCCTGCTCTCTCTCACTCTCCCCGGCTCTCTCCTTCCTCTCCCTTGCTCTCCCTCTCTCACGGCCGAACACCACCGTCGCCGCCGTTCGCCACAGCAGCCATCTCCGGCCACCCCTCGCTCCCCCGACTAGCTCAGAAGCTCCGCCACAACTCCCTCTTCCTCCCCACCGCTCCACAGCTCCCCGGAAGCCCTGCATCGCCGCCACGTCGCCGTTCCCCTCTTCGGGCTCCGACCACCGTCGCCGTCGAATTCGCCGTCTCCAGCGCGTCCCCGAGCCCGCTTCGACGCCCACTGCAACCGCGGTGAGCTACGCCACCGTTTCCCCCTCTCCTTCCCCTTGTTCCCTCACCGTAGCCTCCTCCCCACCACGGCCGAACCTCCGCCGTCGCCGAGCTCGCCGTCGACGCAGCTCCGGTGACCATTTGGTCACCCCGGCGAGTCCAACGAGTTCGCAAGACCCCGTAGAGCATCCCTAGCGCCTCGCTTTGCTCGACTTCGAGCTCCAGCACCGTTCCCGTGCACGACCGAACCCCGGCGGCCGCAGCCGAGCTCGCCGCCGTCGACTCCGGCCACCCCGACCCCAACGGGCTCCGCCAAGAGCTGCGGGTTGCCCTCAGCTCCACTCCGGTGGTCTCCGCCGTCCATTTGGTTGCCGAAATGACCAAAACCACTTCCGCCGCCGCGTCGGGCTCGCCGGCGACTAAACGCCGGCAGCCGACATTGACTTTGACCACGGGTGGGCCCTGGTTGACTCCCCTGAGTCAATGACAGGTGGGGCCCAGCCCTGTTAATTAAA
>NW_025249612.1:0-2232 GCF_018294505.1 Triticum aestivum | reverse complement strand
AGTGCTTCCGGTTCATCAGGAAGGAAGAGCTCGAGATGTCGGAGGGCTACCTCGTGGACGACTACCTTGCAGTCCGGTGCGACATCGACGTCGTGTATTACACGTGGGCAGCGAGAGACCATGCGCAGGACGTGGTTGCGAACACCACAGCGATGGGGTTGTTGTGTGGAGGTCACTGTGTAGGCGCGAGCAACCCGGGAGGAGGGAAGATGTTCCATTCATTGACACACTGATTCTGTAACTCCACAAAAGAACACTCATTCTATAGATAAACAGAACTAAAATTAGAATTACCAATGACCAGTTCATGAAATTATTTTACATTCAGGTGGTTTTAAAATAAAAATTAATTTGCGTGACCGTACATGGGCAATTATGAATGATTTTTTTTAACACAGTACAGACGCAAGCGCTCATATACACGCGCATACACTCATCCCTATGAACGCACACACGCACACCTTACCTTATGAGCACCTTCAAAAGACTGAGCCGACATATCATCTTCAAATTTACGAAGTCACCGTAGGTATCTCGTCGTCGACGAGTACGTCTCCTATATGCAGTTTGTGCATCTATGTCAGCTCTTTGTGCATCTATGTTGTGTGTAGTTTGTGCATCTATGTCAATTTTTTTCCACGGCAAACTTTATTGCCGAGTTACATTTTAAAAAGAGATAGGAATTAAAGAGAAAATGGTGTAGATTTGTAGTAAAACCCACTGGCAATTGCAACCAAAAGTACGCACACGTATCATTAAATAATAATTTGATATTTAGAAAAAAATAGGGTACACCTAAAAATTTACTGAAATTTTAAATGAAACCTTTTTTAATGATAGTAACAATAAAAAGGTGTTGGGAGACAATTATTATCAGTAGCAGCAACAAATTTTGTAACATCACGCTTGGTTTTGCGGCATGATGGTACGGCTTTGCGGGAACAAAAACATCACCGGCGGGGCGGCTGACCTTGAGTGTCAAAAGACTACCTTGAAACGTTCAAACATTCGACCACAACATCACCGGTCTTGTCTTCATCCGATACTTCGAGAGGGCACCAGTTGCTCCAAGGCGTCGCTGGGTGTGGCAGATAATGCTCTAAGATGGCATGCTCGTGCAAGGGCGCCCATGCAGCTATGAAATATGAGTCCCCCTGATTCACAACATCACCCCGCAGCAACTATGTCAATGATGTGTTGGGGCTGCAACGCAGGCGATGCTGTGCGGCGACGGGTGCAACTTGGGAGATGTTGCAACTGCAACGTACGCCATGTTGCAGAGGCTGCAATGTTGGCGATGTTGCGACCACAAAATGGGTGATGTCGTGTGGTGACGGGTGCAACTTGGGAGATGTTGTGACTGCAACATGGGGACATCTTGCGTCGACCGCAATGTTGGCGATGTTGCGATTTCAACATGGGCGATGTTGTGCGGCATGACTAGAACTTGGGAATTTTTCAACTACAACATTGGACATGTTTCGATGGCCGCAACATTGTCAATGTTGCGATTGCAACATGGACGATATTGTGCGGCATGACTAGAACTTGGGAGATTTCACTACAACATGGGACATGTTGCGACGGCCGCAACATTGTCAATGTTGTGTCGCGATGAATGTTTGCAACACTCACCTTGTTGCAAACCTCCCAAGCGCAACATGGGTCATGTTGCAAATGACGGTGAAACATGAGTCATGTTGCAAAACGGTGATCACCGCTAAATTGCTCGAGCCACGCGTTAGCGCCCGCCAAAAAGAATCGGCCAACAGAGTTGCAGCATTGCATGTCTAGTTTACAGCAGCGCCGACCAGGCCTCGCAGCGCCACGCGTCAGGCTTTACAGATGACCGGTCTTATAACGACGTGAGTATGCGGTAGCGCCAACCGCCCTTTGCAGTGTCTGTGCTACCGACTTTCCGATGCAACAAATATTACATTGATGTAACATGGCGAGCCAAACACTTATATCACATGAAAGAAAACACTTTGCAGCATGGATCATAATTGCATCAGACACTTATAATCAACCCAAAAGAATGTAGTCAACATTTTTTTAAGCCAGAATGCAATCGACTCTGTAAAATAAAACGAATAAAAACCGATGGCAGTGGACGCCAGATGAGAGAGAGAGAGAGAGAGAGAGAGAGAGCATCATCTTCCTGGGCGTGTTGGTTCGACGGGATGCAGCCATGCATGTATGCACACTAGTGGTTGGGGCGCCGCTTAGGAG
>NW_025249611.1:0-2233 GCF_018294505.1 Triticum aestivum | reverse complement strand
TCAGATTGACTTAATTCCCGGTGCTTCACTGCCAAACCGTGCACCATACCGTACCAATCCAGAGGAGACGAAGGAGATTATGCGTCAAGTACAAGAGCTTCTCGACAAAGGTTATATACGCGAATCCCTTAGTCCTTGTGCTGTTCCTATTATTCTAGTGCCGAAAAAGGATGGTACATCACGTATGTGTGTTGATTGTAGAGGCATTAAAAATATTACTATTCGTTATCGTCATCCTATTCCTAGGCTAGATGATATGCTTGATGAATTGAGTGGCTCTACAATATTCTCCAAAGTTGATTTGTGTAGTGGATACCATCAAATTCGTATGAAATTAGGAGATGAATGGAAAACAGCATTCAAAACTAAGTTTGGATTATATGAGTGGTTAGTCATGCCTTTTGGGTTAACTAATGCACCTAGTACTTTCATGAGATTAATGAACGAAGTTTTACGTGCTTTCATTGGACGATTTGTGGTAGTTTACTTTGATGACATATTGATTTATAGCAGATCTTTGGAAGAACATTTGGAACATTTACGTGCTGTTTTTATTGCTCTATGTGATGCACGTTTGTTTGGTAACCTTGGGAAGTGCACCTTTTGCACCGACCGAGTATCTTTTCTTGGCTATGTTGTTACTCCACAGGGAATTGAAGTTGATAAAGCCAAGATTGAAGCTATTGAGAGTTGGCCGCAACCCAAAACGGTCACACAAGTGAGGAGTTTTCTTAGCCTCGCTGGGTTCTATAGGCGTTTTGTGAGAGATTTCAGCACCATTGCTGCACCTCTCAATGAGCTTACAAAGAAAGATGTGCCTTTTCTTTGGGGTACCGCACAGGAAGAAGCCTTCTCGGTATTGAAAGATAAGTTGACACATGCTCCTTTACTCCAACTTCCTGATTTTAATAAGACTTTTGAGCTTGAATGTGATGCTAGTGGAATTGGATTAGGCGGTCTGTTATTACAAGATGGAAAACCTGTTGCATACTTTTCTGAAAAATTGAGTGGGCCTAGTCTGAATTATTCTACTTATGATAAAGAATTATATGCTCTTGTTCGGACTTTAGAAACATGGCAACATTATTTATGGCCCAAAGAATTTGTTATACATTCTGATCATGAATCTTTGAAACATATTAAAAGTCAAGCTAAACTGAATCGTAGACATGCTAAATGGGTTGAATTCATTGAGACTTTTCCTTATGTCATTAAACACAAGAAGGGAAAAGAAAATGTTATTGCTGATGCATTGTCTTGCCGCTATACTATTCTTTCACAACTTGACTTCAAAATATTTGGTTTGGAGACCATCAAAGATCAATATGTGCATGATGCTGATTTTAAAGATGTAATGCAGAATTGTAAAGAAGGAAGAATGTGGAACAAGTTCGTCGTTAACGATGGATTTGTGTTTCGTGCTAACAAGCTATGCATTCCAGCTAGCTCCGTTCGTCTTTTATTATTGCAGGAGGCGCATGGAGGAGGATTAATGGGACACTTTGGCGTGAAGAAGACGGAGGACGTACTTGCTACACATTTCTTTTGGCCAAAGATGAGACGGGATGTTGAGTGTTTTATTGCTCGATGCACTACATGTCAAAAAGCTAAGTCACGACTCAATCCTCATGCTTTATATATGCCTTTGCCTGTACCTAGTGTTCCTTGGGAGGATATATCTATGGACTTTGTTTTAGGTTTACCTCGAACAAAGAAGGGGAGGGATAGCATATTTGTTGTCGTTGATAGATTCTCGAAAATGGCACACTTTATACCATGTCATAAAAGCGATGATGTTGTTAATGTTGCTGATTTGTTCTTTCGTGAAATTATTCGCTTGCATGGTGTGCCAAATACTATTGTTTCAGATCGTGATACTAAATTTCTTAGCCACTTTTGGAGATGTTTATGGGCTAAGTTGGGGACTAAACTGCTTTTTAGTACTACTTGTCACCCCCAAACTGATGGACAAACTGAAGTAGTCAATAGAACGTTGTCTACTATGCTTAGGGCTGTTTTGAAGAATAATAAGAAAATGTGGGAGGAATGCTTGCCTCATATTGAATTTGCTTATAATCGTTCATTGCATTCTACTACTAAGATGTGCCCTTTTGAAGTTGTGTATGGTTTTCTACCTCGTGCACCTATTGATTTGTTGCCTCTTCCATCTTCGGAGAAGGTTAATTTTGATGCTAAACAACGTGCTGAATTGATTTTAAAAATGCATGAGTTA
>NW_025249610.1:0-2233 GCF_018294505.1 Triticum aestivum | reverse complement strand
TCAGATTGACTTAATTCCCGGTGCTTCACTGCCAAACCGTGCACCATACCGTACCAATCCAGAGGAGACGAAGGAGATTATGCGTCAAGTACAAGAGCTTCTCGACAAAGGTTATATACGCGAATCCCTTAGTCCTTGTGCTGTTCCTATTATTCTAGTGCCGAAAAAGGATGGTACATCACGTATGTGTGTTGATTGTAGAGGCATTAAAAATATTACTATTCGTTATCGTCATCCTATTCCTAGGCTAGATGATATGCTTGATGAATTGAGTGGCTCTACAATATTCTCCAAAGTTGATTTGTGTAGTGGATACCATCAAATTCGTATGAAATTAGGAGATGAATGGAAAACAGCATTCAAAACTAAGTTTGGATTATATGAGTGGTTAGTCATGCCTTTTGGGTTAACTAATGCACCTAGTACTTTCATGAGATTAATGAACGAAGTTTTACGTGCTTTCATTGGACGATTTGTGGTAGTTTACTTTGATGACATATTGATTTATAGCAGATCTTTGGAAGAACATTTGGAACATTTACGTGCTGTTTTTATTGCTCTATGTGATGCACGTTTGTTTGGTAACCTTGGGAAGTGCACCTTTTGCACCGACCGAGTATCTTTTCTTGGCTATGTTGTTACTCCACAGGGAATTGAAGTTGATAAAGCCAAGATTGAAGCTATTGAGAGTTGGCCGCAACCCAAAACGGTCACACAAGTGAGGAGTTTTCTTAGCCTCGCTGGGTTCTATAGGCGTTTTGTGAGAGATTTCAGCACCATTGCTGCACCTCTCAATGAGCTTACAAAGAAAGATGTGCCTTTTCTTTGGGGTACCGCACAGGAAGAAGCCTTCTCGGTATTGAAAGATAAGTTGACACATGCTCCTTTACTCCAACTTCCTGATTTTAATAAGACTTTTGAGCTTGAATGTGATGCTAGTGGAATTGGATTAGGCGGTCTGTTATTACAAGATGGAAAACCTGTTGCATACTTTTCTGAAAAATTGAGTGGGCCTAGTCTGAATTATTCTACTTATGATAAAGAATTATATGCTCTTGTTCGGACTTTAGAAACATGGCAACATTATTTATGGCCCAAAGAATTTGTTATACATTCTGATCATGAATCTTTGAAACATATTAAAAGTCAAGCTAAACTGAATCGTAGACATGCTAAATGGGTTGAATTCATTGAGACTTTTCCTTATGTCATTAAACACAAGAAGGGAAAAGAAAATGTTATTGCTGATGCGTTGTCTTGCCGCTATACTATTCTTTCACAACTTGACTTCAAAATATTTGGTTTTGAGACCATCAAAGATCAATATGTGCATGATGCTGATTTTAAAGATGTAATGCAGAATTGTAAAGAAGGAAGAATGTGGAACAAGTTCGTCGTTAACGATGGATTTGTGTTTCGTGCTAACAAGCTATGCATTCCAGCTAGCTCCGTTCGTCTTTTATTGTTGCAGGAGGCGCATGGAGGAGGATTAATGGGACACTTTGGCGTGAAGAAGACGGAGGACGTACTTGCTACACATTTCTTTTGGCCAAAGATGAGACGGGATGTTGAGTGTTTTATTGCTCGATGCACTACATGTCAAAAAGCTAAGTCACGACTCAATCCTCATGCTTTATATATGCCTTTGCCTGTACCTAGTGTTCCTTGGGAGGATATATCTATGGACTTTGTTTTAGGTTTACCTCGAACAAAGAAGGGGAGGGATAGCGTATTTGTTGTCGTTGATAGATTCTCGAAAATGGCACACTTTATACCATGTCATAAAAGCGATGATGCTGTTAATGTTGCTGATTTGTTCTTTCGTGAAATTATTCGCTTGCATGGTGTGCCAAATACTATTGTTTCAGATCGTGATACTAAATTTCTTAGCCACTTTTGGAGATGTTTATGGGCTAAGTTGGGGACTAAACTGCTTTTTAGTACTACTTGTCACCCCCAAACTGATGGACAAACTGAAGTAGTCAATAGAACGTTGTCTACTATGCTTAGGGCTGTTTTGAAGAATAATAAGAAAATGTGGGAGGAATGCTTGCCTCATATTGAATTTGCTTATAATCGTTCATTGCATTCTACTACTAAGATGTGCCCTTTTGAAGTTGTGTATGGTTTTCTACCTCGTGCACCTATTGATTTGTTGCCTCTTCCATCTTCGGAGAAGGTTAATTTTGATGCTAAACAACGTGCTGAATTGATTTTAAAAATGCATGAGTTA
>NW_025249609.1:0-2233 GCF_018294505.1 Triticum aestivum | reverse complement strand
CGGCGATGATTTCCATGCCATCAAATACCTCCCACTCAAGCTTAAAGGACCAGCCCGGCAGTGGCTTAACAACCTGCCAACAGGGTCAATCAGCTGTTGGGAGGATCTGGAAGCCGCATTCCTCGACAATTTCCAGGGCACTTATGTGCGACCCCCAGACGCTGACGACCTAAGCCACGTAATTCAGCAGCCAGACGAATCGGCCAGGCAATTCTGGACACGGTTCCTAACAAAGAAAAATCAAATACTCGACTGTCCGGACGCAGAGGCGTTAGCAGCCTTCAAGCATAATATCCGTGACGAGTGGCTTGCCCGGCACCTAGGACAGGAGAAGCCGAAATCTATGGCAGCACTCACGGCACTCATGACCCGCTTTTGTGCGGGAGAAGACAGCTGGCTCGCTCGTAGTAACAATATGACCAAGAACCCTGGTCGTTCGGACACCAGGGACATTAGTGGCAGGTCGCGTCGCAACCAACAGAAGCGCCGCATCAACGGCGACAATGCTAAGGATACGGCAGTTAATGTCGGATTCAGAGGCTCTAAATCTGGTCAGCAGAAAAAGTCATTCAAAAGGAATCCCAGGGGCCCGTCCAGCTTGGACTGAATACTCGATCGCTTGTGCCAAATACATGGCACCCCCGAAAAGCCGGCCAATCACACCAACAGGGACTGTTGGGTGTTCAAGCAGGCGGGCAGATTAAGCACCGACAATGAAGACAAGGGGTTGCATAGCGATGACGACGAGGAGCCCCGGCCGCCGAACAACAATGGACAGAAGGGTTTTCCCCCACAGGTGCGGACGGTGAACATGATATACGCCACCCACGTCCCCAAAAGGGAGCGGAAGCGCGCGTTAAGGGACGTATACGCAGTAGAGCCAGTCGCCCCAAAGTTCAACCCATGGTCCTCCTGCCCGATCACCTTTGATCGAAAAGACCATCCCACTAGCATCCGTCATGGCGGATTCGCCGCATTGGTTCTCGACCCAATTATTGACGGATTTCATCTCACTAGAGTCCTTATGGACGGCGGCAGTAGCCTGAACCTGCTTTACCAGGATATAGTGCGGAAAATGGGCATAGATCCCTCGAGGATTAAGCCCACCAAAACGACCTTTAAAGGCATAATACCAGGTGTAGAGGCCAGCTGTACAAGCTCAGTCACACTTGAAGTGGTCTTCGGATCTCCGGATAATTTCTGAAGTGAGGAGTTAATCTTCGACATAGTCCCGTTCCGCAGTGGTTATCATGCACTGCTCGGGCAAACCGCATTCGCCAAGTTCAATGCGGTCCCGCACTATGCATACCTTAAGCTCAAGATGCCAGGCCCTCGAGGAGTAATTACGGTCAATGGAAACACCGAACGCTCCCTCCGAACGGAGGATCACACGGCGGCCCTTGCAGCAGAAGTACAAAGCAGCCTCTGCAGGCAGTTCTCCAGTCCGGCCATTTACCGTCCGGACACCGTCAAGCGCGCCCGGAGTAACCTACAACAAGACCGCCTGGCACGTTCCGAGCAGGCGTAGCAATGCGGCCCCAACCCCAACCCTCGCAAATAGGTGACGCCAGTACTTCGCATCCATAACTACGCTCTGGAAATACCATGGACATAGGGGGAGGGGCACCATCACGACACGCCCAAAACACGGCTTAAACCGCACCAGGGGCTGCCGATTTTTTACTTTTCTCTTACTTTCAAGACTCTACTCTTCGGAAGGCCTGTTCGGCAGTTCAACTGCCGCACAAAATGATGCAAGAACCAGAGAAGCAGACAAGCCATGCTGCATTACGGAAATCCCAGGTGGTCTCTGTCACGAGCAGTATACCTGTTTCGCATACTATTCCGCAGCTTGCCCCTGGAGCAGACATGTTAAATAGTCCAACTTTTCATTTATCGCATTAATTGTATCGTTCTGCTTTGATCGCAACTATTTTAATGAACAATGCATAGCTTTTGTCCATTTTTTGCATTACCTTTTTTATATATATGTTCCTTAATGACATGTTGCACCTGTACACTTTGGTACGGCCAAAATACGCCAGGGGCTTCAGTACCCCTCAACATGGTGTAAGAAGTTCGAACACTTTAACAAGTGCGGCACCCCGAACTTATAGCATTATATGCATCGGCTCCAAATCATGTCGTGGGTCAATAGTTGGGTTTGCCCGGCTCCTATGTTTTGGTGCCTTACGTTCCGCTATATCGGCTAAGGTAGCACTAGGAGAACCAC
>NW_025249608.1:0-2233 GCF_018294505.1 Triticum aestivum | reverse complement strand
GAGTGCAGCATTGGCACATATATCCCACGTGGCCTTCCACAATTGAAATGCCCCACAAGGACCTCAAGACGATCAATAAAGTGTAGGAACTTGTGGATGTCGATCCAGCCAACTTCAGTGCCATCAGTAACGGCCGAGTTATTACAGAGTAACCAACGAGCAGACTGCTTAAATCTGAAAAAACCTACATGTGCCACCAATTATAAGAAAATATTAGTTAGAAGTAGCATCTTCGTGAGAGATTCATTGCTAATCCTAAAGTTAAATTGTGATTAGACAGAATAGGTGGATTAAGAAGTAATCGAGGCAACAAGCAAGAACCAGATACAAAACTAACATGGATGAACAATTGGAACAACGTCGGGGTGGAAGATCGCAGTGAAGATGAGACCAGGTTCTGCTATTTCCATCAACATTCATGCGCCAACTTTCAGTCCGTAACACTTGAGAAAGTTTATCCAAGTTCGGCCATAAAAAACCCAGTGATCTTGTTGGTTCATGAACCCAACTCGGAACTCATATCCATGGCTTGTCTTCACTGTGACCATTAAACTAGTGTATTTAGTTATGGCAAGGCCGAGCATCTTGAGTACATTCTGGCAGAGCAAATAATACACTCCAGGAAAAATAATATGAGAACACAACATGTTCAAAAAAACCCCACCCTCCCGGATAGAAAAGCGGATTCTAGGAACATACTGTGCGCGTTTCAAAATGCTGTGTTAGGATGAGAAGGAACAAGTGTGGCGTCTTGCTGAGGGCGCAGAAACCTGTAGGGTCCTCGCACTTTGAGCACTGCAAATGAAACACACTAGATTCAGTAGGAAGAAAAATGTATCAACGGCGGCGGTTGCCATCCTAGGATTACCTGCGACCAAGGGACTTGGATATATTGGGGATGGATGAAGAATTCGTACCTGGTTCTCCATGATAAAACCCTATGCAATCGCCGAGAGGGGGTTTTCTCTGAACAAGCATACGAGGGAGAAGGGGATTCAGGCTCAGTGAAATATTGCCGCTTCGTCCGTCCATCTTACTGCTAAAGCTGGAGGGGGGGTTGTGATTTGACGGTCATCGGGCATTACTGCGGTGCTATGACCGGGGTGTGTCTACTGTGAAGTTGTGCACTCTAATTTGTGCATATGGCACGTGGACCCCGTTGCCGGTTGCCCCACATATCAGCGAAAGGAAGTAGAAAGACAGGAGTAACTAGTTACACATAAATATATATTTTGACAGAGAGATACTCCCTCTGTAAAGAAATATACAAATATTTTATATCACAGACAGGCTCACCTTGCCGAGAAATATACTCCCTCTCTAACACACGGGCATTATGGGGGTTCAGCTTTTTTTATGGGGGTTCAGCTGAGAATATAATACTCAGATAGGCTCACGGTTCTTGACTTTGGGCCGCAGGCCGACCCTGCATTCTTGGGGGCCCATGTGTTCTACCTCAGCACTTTTCATATTGCAAGCGATCGGTATGGCGCTGGTTTTAGATGCTGCCGCAAGGCGAATACACAAAATTGAATAAACCACGGCAACTGTTGGAATGAAATCGAACGACAGTTCCTGACCAGCAATCAGAGTTGCAATTCTATCAACGATATACCATGTGATAAATAATACTATCATACTACTTATACACACAGGACACTTGTTTCATCATCCCAGATTATTACATCAAAATCTCTCGGAGGATAGATCAGTTTGGCAGTTGCGTGCTGCTACTGAAGAATTTCAAAGTTGATTTGGACCAGCTCTCCTTGCTGAGAAAGTTTGATTTTGACATCATCTCCTACGCAAGATATGATTCAGATTTGAACCTTGACCATCCTTTAGCATCAATCATCATGTGATCATCCTTTGTACCTATGGTATATTGAGCAGGTTCATTCACACCAAGGCTGCGCATGGTAAGAGAAACTTGGCCGCGGTCGCCCGGATTGTTGAACGACTCCCTCGTTGCTCTAGGAATTCTCTGTTTGCAAACAAGAAGACATACCCAAACAGTTAGATCAACACAGTGAATCATGTGAAACAACATGGAAAGAAAAAAGAACAAAGCACTTGGGCATCCAATGCTTACCAAGAAGGTGGACATGTCAGTTTTTGTAAGGACTTTGGTATATGAAGTGCGAACTGCAGCCCAGTCTGTTCCCGGTGCAACTGCACGGGCCAGAGCAGATGCAAGTGCAAGTGTTGGTGCAGGTGCCGAAGCTGCTGCTGC
>NW_025249607.1:0-2233 GCF_018294505.1 Triticum aestivum | reverse complement strand
AAAATAGCGCACAGGGTAATCGCCCTGAAGTAGTGCTGGTTGC
Source organism: Triticum aestivum (assembly GCF_018294505.1). NCBI lineage: Eukaryota > Viridiplantae > Streptophyta > Magnoliopsida > Poales > Poaceae > Triticum > Triticum aestivum. Next base: position 2,190 of record NW_025249607.1, on the reverse strand, counting down.
CTTCATTTTAAGGGTACAGAACTATGGTCTCGGCTGAAACATCAACAACACTGTTTATGTTTATCTTTGCTAGTCGAGCCCATGAAATGAGTGGTCAAGACAAGAAATATATCAAAAAATGATTTGTCAGGGATCGGAGCATTCCTAAAGAAAAGAAGGAGATAGAGGAACAAGCAATGAAACTACAAACCTACTATCTGAGATGGTGAGGACATTAGTGCCAGCCTCTGAAATACTTCTATCTCAGTCATACAACATAAGGTGCATGGGACCGAAGAGCATCTTGCTAAAGATGGTTATCCCGGAATGGTTGTGCAGATGAATGAAAGCATGCTTGTGTAAGCAGAAGATACCCAAATTTAGAAATGTACTTATCTACAACAACAAGGTAGGAGAAGCGCCATTCAGATGGTAACAATTGTTTTTGGATGACGCATGCAGGTCCTAGACGACGAACCACCACGGCATTGGTATACACTTCATTGGGAAACCAGTGATGCTAGAGACACCCGCTGGCCGTCACTTCTGTTTTTTGAGTGAGCCAGGGCAGCCGGACACCACCGACCCATCAGAATAGGTTGGTCGACCCAAATTTCGGTTCTGATGCTTGTAAGACATTACCATGGATGCACATTTGTGAGCATAGTTAGTCTCATGTTTAGTGAATTATGCAATGTATTGATCAAAAGTCCCCTTTCTTCTTACTCAAAATAGAAACGAGGCCGAATGTCCAATTTATTTTTCTTTGAACCAATAAAATCTAGATATTCCAATAACAAGTTAAAAGTGTTTCTACCACTAAATGATGATATTTGAAAAGTCAATGTTGTGTTACTACTCTCTAGTGTCTATTGGATCAAACATGATGCTAAATGATGCTATTTGAAAAGGCGATGGAATTGGAAGACAACGGAAGACGAGAGCGCGAGAGGAAACTTCTTGTTCTGGGCGAGGCAAATATTACCTCCTATTGCATTTTCATTATTTGTTTCTCATGTAATGTTTTCTTATCTCTAACATTATTCGTTCCCAACATATTTATTTTTCTTCCATTTTTAGTTTTCTGAAAATAAAAAGAAATGTTTCTAATTCCAGATCAAGCAAGACTATACACGTAGAAATAATGATGCATGATAAGATGATCCCAAACGAATGCATATAGTTTCGTCCCTAATGAATATGGGTCAAAAGAAGATTTTGCTAGCCTGGTGGGAGCTAGATTGGACTAACTGACAACTGACTGACTAACTACCTTTCGTAGGTTACAATTGTTATTTACAACAAGCTAGACAGAGCACTGATCAGATGATGGTAACAATGGTCATGCATGTTCCTAGATGACAAGTGCCGCGACATCGTTACGCTCTTCATCTGAAAGTTGTTGGGGGATCTCCTTGAGACTAGAGTACCGTGCGTCCACCACACCTAAAATTAGAGGATGTTTTCGTCAGCGAGCAAAAGCAAGCTTCAAGATGTTCTCCATAAACTGAATTCGAGGCTGGAAGAAAACATTCACTAGCTATATTTGAGAATGGGGACTCGCTTTAGTATGCACAGTTGATACGTCTCCAATGTATCTATAATTTATGAAGTATTCATGCTATCATATTATCTATTTTGGATGTTTAATGGGCTTTATTATGCACTTTTATATTATTTTTGGGACTAACCTATTAACCGGAGGCCCATCCCATATTGTTGTTTTTTGCCTATTTCGGTGTTTCGCAGAAAAGGAATATCCAATGGAGTCCAAACGGAATGAAACCTTTGGGAGAGTTATTTTTGGAATGGAAGCAATCCAGGAGACTTGGAGTAGACGTCAGGGAAGCTTCAAGGAAGCCATGAGGGTCCAGGGCTCGCCCTACCCCCTGGGCGCGCCCCCACCCTCCTGGGCCCGTCGTGGCTCCCCTGACCGACTTCTTTCGCATATATATATATATATCCATATACCCTAAAAACATCAGAGAGCACAATAGATCGGGAGTTCCTCCGCCACAAGCCTCTGTAGCCACCAAAAACCAATCGGGACCCATTCCGGCACCCTGCCGAAGGGGGGGATCCCTCACCGGTGGCCATCTTCATCATCCCGGCGCTCTCCATGACAAGAAGGGAGTAGTTCACCCTTGGGGCTGAGGGTATGTACCAGTAGCTATGTGTTTGATCTCTCTCTCTCTCTCTCTCTCTCTCTCT
>NW_025249606.1:0-2233 GCF_018294505.1 Triticum aestivum | reverse complement strand
TGAATTGAGTGGCTCTACAGTTGATTTGCGTAGTGGATACCATCAAATTCGTATGAAACTGGGAGATGAATAGAAAACAGCATTTAAAACTAAGTTTGGTTTATATGAGTGGTTAGTCATGCCTTTTGGGTTAACTAATGCACCTAGTACTTTCATGAGACTAATGAACGAAGTTTTACGTGCTTTTATTGGACGATTTGTGCTAGTCTATTTTGATGATATACTGATTTATAGCAAATCTTTGGAAGAACATTTGGAACATTTACGTGCTGTTTTTATTGCTCTGCGTGATGCACGTTTGTTTGGTATCCTTGGGAAGTGCACCTTTTTGATAGAGGCAAAGGTGTCCCGTCTTTCGATGAGATGATGAATATCGCTTTGATGGAAGTCGACTTTGACGATCCGACTACGAACGTGCGAGGACGTCGCGCCTTAGCAATCGCTAAACCAACTCCGAGAGGTTATCGACCACGCCGGAGCACGATCAACCTGACCACGAGGGTCTGTTTCCTGCGAGCAAACGAAGAACAAGCAAGAAACTGAGATTGCAATCTGGATATTGCGAATATAAGATGAAAGCTTTATTGATCAAGGTGGAGTTCTGTGACGCCTTTGTCTGGTCGCTGAACACAAACGAAGTACGCGAAGTTGCAGCTATGGCGAAATTTTAATCTAAACAAAACCCAAAGTCTAAACGACGCCCTAAGGGCTGTATATATGGAGGAAGAGGGGGGAATTTCGTGGCCCTTGGGGAAGGGGTCCGAAACCAACCCTATCTCTTGTTTCCCCACACATACGGACTCTAAAAATAGCCTATACTCAAGTATTTCGAAATTACATGGGCCTGCCCAATAATAAGGTGACGCAGCACCTAGAATAGCCTCTGGACGAAAGTTATGAAGTAGCATCTTGTATATTTCGTCCAAGGCTTCATGCACGCATTATGGTGGCTTCAACGTCCTGAAATCATCACTTGTAACTCCGTTCTTGTCCCCCATGCGCATGCCATCATCTCCATGCTTGTTCTTGCTCCAATGTTCATCCTTCTCAAAGCTAGGCCCTTCATTTGTAAGCAAAACAAATGTATCCAATTTAGGCAGCATCATATTCTCATGAACATTAGAATCATTACCAAGAAACGAAAGTACCTGGTAATTTAATTGGCGTGCGCGAGCTCTAGTAATTGGTCCAGTATGTATAGTAGCAGGGGCTGTGGGTGTAACGATGGTATTGGTGTCCTCATCATGGAGCTGGGAAGGCTTATAATATGGTAGCAAAAAGGGTCAGGAATAATCAATTAAGAGATGCAAACTTGAATAAACGCTCAACGACGGTACTGTGCTGGTCCTAAGCTAGACCGTACTAGAGACGCGAGCCTAGAACACTAACAAAATCACGGCGCTGCACGTAAACAAAGGAGGAGCACTCTCTGATTTTTTTTTCTTTTTCACTTTTTTTTGCACTTTTTTTCCTCTTTTTTTTGCTCCGCAACAATTTTTTTTGAAAAAGTCTACAAATGTCCTAAAAACTGCCTAGCCAGAAATTTATTTTTTGTTTTTTTTTTAAACTGGAACTATTTTTCTTCTGCGGATGGCTCAGAAGTTGGGGAGTCCTACTCTGTCACGACTCGGAGTATCGCGTGATCTAGAAATCTAGAACAAAGCAATAATTACTGGACTCGGACTAGGACTGGTGGCGGAGATGAATCTGGTGGAAATTCGGACTGGTGGTGGATATTTGCAGGGCAATGGAACACGGACTGGTGGCGAATCTGTGATGGAGGTGCACTCGGATTAGCGTGATGGCGGTGGATATGTGGTATATGGTAGCGGCGACGACGATGGTGGTATATGGCAGCGGTGATGACGATGGTGGTATATGGCAGCGGTGATGATGATGGTGGTATATGGCAACGGTGATGACAATGGTGGTATATGGCAGCGGTGATGACGATGGTGCGGCGGCGGCGTGACAACTTGTGAACAGAACTCGAAACTCTAAAGTACTAGATGCTAGGACCAGCAACTTGACACGACGATGCAACCGCAAATTCAACAAAGCAAATACAGAAGAGATTATGCAAAGGCTCAGATTGGTTCGGATAAGATGAACTAACCCTAGTATTTTTTTTGGCTTTTTCGTGGACTATAGGTATGAAGAACAGACTCGATCTAAACTACGAAAAACTGTAAAATCTCGCCGAGCAACCTGGAAATCTGATACCACTTGATAG
>NW_025249605.1:0-2233 GCF_018294505.1 Triticum aestivum | reverse complement strand
TGAATTGAGTGGCTCTACAGTTGATTTGCGTAGTGGATACCATCAAATTCGTATGAAACTGGGAGATGAATAGAAAACAGCATTTAAAACTAAGTTTGGTTTATATGAGTGGTTAGTCATGCCTTTTGGGTTAACTAATGCACCTAGTACTTTCATGAGACTAATGAACGAAGTTTTACGTGCTTTTATTGGACGATTTGTGCTAGTCTATTTTGATGATATACTGATTTATAGCAAATCTTTGGAAGAACATTTGGAACATTTACGTGCTGTTTTTATTGCTCTGCGTGATGCACGTTTGTTTGGTATCCTTGGGAAGTGCACCTTTTTGATAGAGGCAAAGGTGTCCCGTCTTTCGATGAGATGATGAATATCGCTTTGATGGAAGTCGACTTTGACGATCCGACTACGAACGTGCGAGGACGTCGCGCCTTAGCAATCGCTAAACCAACTCCGAGAGGTTATCGACCACGCCGGAGCACGATCAACCTGACCACGAGGGTCTGTTTCCTGCGAGCAAACGAAGAACAAGCAAGAAACTGAGATTGCAATCTGGATATTGCGAATATAAGATGAAAGCTTTATTGATCAAGGTGGAGTTCTGTGACGCCTTTGTCTGGTCGCTGAACACAAACGAAGTACGCGAAGTTGCAGCTATGGCGAAATTTTAATCTAAACAAAACCCAAAGTCTAAACGACGCCCTAAGGGCTGTATATATGGAGGAAGAGGGGGGAATTTCGTGGCCCTTGGGGAAGGGGTCCGAAACCAACCCTATCTCTTGTTTCCCCACACATACGGACTCTAAAAATAGCCTATACTCAAGTATTTCGAAATTACATGGGCCTGCCCAATAATAAGGTGACGCAGCACCTAGAATAGCCTCTGGACGAAAGTTATGAAGTAGCATCTTGTATATTTCGTCCAAGGCTTCATGCACGCATTATGGTGGCTTCAACGTCCTGAAATCATCACTTGTAACTCCGTTCTTGTCCCCCATGCGCATGCCATCATCTCCATGCTTGTTCTTGCTCCAATGTTCATCCTTCTCAAAGCTAGGCCCTTCATTTGTAAGCAAAACAAATGTATCCAATTTAGGCAGCATCATATTCTCATGAACATTAGAATCATTACCAAGAAACGAAAGTACCTGGTAATTTAATTGGCGTGCGCGAGCTCTAGTAATTGGTCCAGTATGTATAGTAGCAGGGGCTGTGGGTGTAACGATGGTATTGATGTCCTCATCATGGAGCTGGGAAGGCTTATAATATGGTAGCAAAAAGGGTCAGCAATAATCAATTAAGAGATGCAAACTTGAATAAACGCTCAACGACGGTACTGTGCTGGTCCTAAGCTAGACCGTACTAGAGACGCGAGCCTAGAACACTAACAAAATCACGGCGCTGCACGTAAACAAAGGAGGAGCACTCTCTGATTTTTTTTTCTTTTTCACTTTTTTTTGCACTTTTTTTCCTCTTTTTTTTGCTCCGCAACAATTTTTTTTGAAAAAGTCTACAAATGTCCTAAAAACTGCCTAGCCAGAAATTTATTTTTTGTTTTTTTTTTAAACTGGAACTATTTTTCTTCTGCGGATGGCTCAGAAGTTGGGGAGTCCTACTCTGTCACGACTCGGAGTATCGCGTGATCTAGAAATCTAGAACAAAGCAATAATTACTGGACTCGGACTAGGACTGGTGGCGGAGATGAATCTGGTGGAAATTCGGACTGGTGGTGGATATTTGCAGGGCAATGGAACACGGACTGGTGGCGAATCTGTGATGGAGGTGCACTCGGATTAGCGTGATGGCGGTGGATATGTGGTATATGGTAGCGGCGACGACGATGGTGGTATATGGCAGCGGTGATGACGATGGTGGTATATGGCAGCGGTGATGATGATGGTGGTATATGGCAACGGTGATGACAATGGTGGTATATGGCAGCGGTGATGACGATGGTGCGGCGGCGGCGTGACAACTTGTGAACAGAACTCGAAACTCTAAAGTACTAGATGCTAGGACCAGCAACTTGACACGACGATGCAACCGCAAATTCAACAAAGCAAATACAGAAGAGATTATGCAAAGGCTCAGATTGGTTCGGATAAGATGAACTAACCCTAGTATTTTTTTTGGCTTTTTCGTGGACTATAGGTATGAAGAACAGACTCGATCTAAACTACGAAAAACTGTAAAATCTCGCCGAGCAACCTGGAAATCTGATACCACTTGATAG
>NW_025249604.1:0-2233 GCF_018294505.1 Triticum aestivum | reverse complement strand
GGATGAGATCCCGGACGTCACGAGGAGTTCCGGAATGGTCCGGAGGTAAAGATTTATATATGGGAAGTCCTGTTTCGGGCATCGGGACAAGTTTCGGGGTTATCGGTATTGTACCGGGACCACCGGAAGGGTCCCGGGGGTCCACCGGGTGGGTCCACCTGTCCCGGGGGGCCACATGGGCTGTAAGGGGGTGCGCCTTGGCCTAATGGGCCAAGGGCACCAGCCCCACATAGGCCCATGCGCCTAGGGTTTAAGGGGGGAAGAGTCCTAGGAGGGTAAGGCACCTCCTAGGTGCCTTGGGGGGGAGGGAAACCTCCCCTTGGCCGCCGGCCATAGGAGATTGGATCTCCTAGGCTGCGCACCACCCCCCCTTGGCCTCCCTATATATAGTGGGGGAGAGGAGGGACTTCATACCTGAACGCCCTGGCCTTTGGTTGCCTCCTTCTCCCTCCCCAACACCACCTGCTCCTCCATAGTGCTTAGCGAAGCTCTGCCGGAGTACTGCAGCTCCATCAACACCACGCCATCGTGCTGCTGTTGGTGCCATCTCCCTCAACCTCTCCTCCCTCCCTTGCTGGATCAAGAAGGAGGAGACGTGGCTGTTCCGTACGTGTGTTGAACGCGGAGGTGCTGTCCGTTCGGCACTGGTCATCGGTGATTTGGATCACGTCGAGTTCGACTACATCATCCCCGTTCTTTGAACGCTTCCGCTCGCGATCTACAAGGTATGTAGATGCATCTAATCACTCGTTGCTAGATGAACTCCTAGATAATCTTGGTGAAACGAGTAGGAAAATTTTTGTTTTCTGCAACGTTCCCCAACAAATAGTCACAAAGCTCATTGGTGCACACGGCTACAAAGTGACCCGGTTCGCCACATCTATAGCAAGGCAACTTCTTCTTCTTAATTTCCCACTTCGAAAGTCGTTTCTCCCCCTCCATCTTGTCCGTCCCTTTGTCTGTCATACCATCCCTAGACTTTGTGACTCCAGATGCCGGCGAAATAGTCACCGCTGTCAGAGCCTTGACCGTGTCAACCACAGCCGCGGGCAACGTGGTGTGGGATCCTGCCATATCTGCGGAGTGCTCGAACTCCGCCCCCGGAGCCGTGTCCGCAACGACCGGTGGTGGCGGTGGAGGCCGTCGCGGTGGAGGTGGGCGTCGTCTCCCTCTCCCGCCCCGCAGATAGCCTTCTCGGAAACAATCATTGGGGCCGACAACGCCTTCAACAAAGTTTATGGTGTACCTATACACGTATAGAATTTGAATATGGTCTTTCGAGATAAATTAGAAGCTAACATGTAGTGGAAGTTTCTAAATTTGTATCCGTGTAAAGTAAAGTAATATTTACTCTTACTTCATATATGTATTCTCTTCCAGATGGATTTTTCTTGCCATTCTCCTTTCCTGTAGTGATCTCCAAGATTAGTACACCTAAATCATATATGTCTGACTTGGTGGAGAGTTTTCCTTGGAGTTAATATTCTGGAGCCATGCATCCACGGAATATAATTAGCATTGAATAAGCGGTACTGGAGAGGAGAAAATATAATTTACATAATGATAAAGGACCAAAAATATTTTACAAGTCTATAGCCGGCTTACTATGTCGGCACACGATCTTGGGTATTTAACTGTATTAGTTTTTGACCGAGTAATTTTGAGGTAGAAAACTCCGCAATTTTCGGTTCCATATCATCACCCAACAGTATGTTTTGAGGCTTCAGATTCATATGGACAATAGGAATTTTATGTAGAAAAAGTAAACCTTGGCAGATCCCCTTAATTATTCTGAACCGTGTGTTCCAGTCCATGCCGTTGGATTCTACAGAGGTCATACAGAAAATTATGTAAGCACCCTAAGATTATGACTTCCAAGTTCCAACAATATTTCTTTCTTATAACATATTAACAACACAAAAAACATTGGGGAAAGACAAACTTTCAATAAAGTACAACAAGACTTCTCCAGTCGAGAATATGAAATATTATCACCTCCTTTTGCCATTTTCTATATATGAGTACAAAATTGAAGGAAACATAAAACCAACAAAAGTTTTAGATGGAGTAATACTACAAGAAACTAAAGTAGAAACACAAATATGCCAGATAGCGGATTACGTACCAAAGAGATTATTGCCAAGACTTCCCATAGGTAAGTATTCGTAGCAGCGTAAATATTGGAAAATGTTTGCAACAAAATACTTTCCGTCTTTCTGCACTACTTCCTTTT
>NW_025249603.1:0-2233 GCF_018294505.1 Triticum aestivum | reverse complement strand
CCCATGGTGCGCTTACGTGTCGGTCATCAACACTCACAGTTTTGGCCGATTCTGGCCCGTCTCTTGGACTATCACTCATTGTTTTGGGGTCCCAGAGTGATTTCCACAACTGACGAACCCCAGGGTGCGTTTACGTGTCGGTTATCAACACTCGCAATTTTGGCCAATTCTGGTTCATTTCATGCACTATTACTCATCGTTTTGTGGTCCTAGAGCGATTTCCACGATTGACGATCCCTCGGGTGCATTTATATCTCTGTCATCAACACTCGCAGTTCTGGCCGACTCTGCCCCGTTTCATGGACTATTACTCATTGTTTTGGGGTCCCGGAGCGATTTCCACGATTGACGCACCCCGTGGTGTGTTTATGTGTTGTCCACCAGCAATCTTAGTTTTGTTCGATTCTAGGCTCTTCCATGGACTATTACTCACCATTTTGGGGTCCCAGAGCTATTTCCACGATTGACAATCCCGAAGGTGCGTTTACGTGTCCGTCGTTAGCACTTGCAATTTTGGCCGATTCTTGCCTGTTTCGTGGACTATCAGTCGCCGTTTTGGGGTCCGAAAGTGATTTCCATGGTTGTTGAACCCTAAGGTGCGCGTACGTTTTGGTCATCAACAATCGCAGTTTGGGCTGATTCTGGCCCGATTCTTGGACTATTACTCACTGTTTTGCGGTCCCAAAGCGATTTCCATTGTTGTTGAACCACAAGGTGCCCTTACGTGTCGGTCGTCAACACTCGCCGTTTTGGCCGATTCTGGCCCATTTCTTGGACTATTACTCACTGTTTTGGGGTCCGGGAGTGATTTCCACGATTGACGAACCCTGGGGTGCGTTTGCGTGTCGGTCATCAACACTCGTAGTTTCGGCCGATTCTGGCCCGTTTCATGGACTATTACTCAGTTTTGGGGCCCCGAAGTGATTTCCACAACTGACGAACCCAAGGGTGCGTTTACGTGTCGGTTATCAACACTCACAATTTGGGCCAATTCTAGTTCATTGCGAGCACTATTACTCACTGTTTTGGGGTCCTAGAGCGATTGACGATCCCTGGGGTGCATTTATGTGTCGGCCATCAACACTCACAGTTTTGGCCGACTCTGCCGCGTTTCATGGACTATTACTCATTGTTTTGGGGTCCCGGAGGCATTTCCACGATTGACGCACCCCGGGGTGCGTTTACGTGTCGTTCACCAGCAATCCTAGTTTTGTTCGATTCTGGGCTCTTTCATGGTCTATTACTCACCATTTTGGGGTCCCAGAGCTATTTCCACGATTAACGATCCCCGGGGTGCGTTTACGTGTCCGTCGTCAACCCTCGGAATTATGGCCGATTCTGGCCCGTTTCGTGGACTATTACTCACCGTTTTGGGGTCCGAAAGCGATTTCGATGGTTGTTGAACCCTAAGGTGCGCTTACGTGTCGGTCATCAACAATCGCAGTTTGGGCTGATTCTGGCCCGATTCTTGGAATGTTACTCACCATTTTGGGGTCCCAAAGCGATTTGCATAGTTGTTGAACCCCAAGGTGCGCTTACGTGTCGGTCATCAATACTCACAGTTTTGGCCGATTCTGGCCCGTCTCTTGGACTATCACTCATTGTTTTGGGGTCCAAGAGTGATTTCCACAACTGACGAACCCCAGGGTTTCTTTACGTGTCGGTTATCAACACTCGCAATTTTGGCCAATTCTGGTTCATTTCATGCACTATTACTCACCGTTTTGTGGTCCTAGAGCGATTTCCAGGATTGACGATCCCTCGGGTGCATTTATGTCTCGGTCATCAACACTCGCAGTTCTGGCCTACTCTGCCCCGTTTCATGGACTATTACTCATTGTTTTGGGGTCCCGGAGCGATTTGCACGATTGACGCACCCCGGGGTGCGTTTATGTGTTGTCCACCAGCAATCTTAGTTTTGTTCGATTGTGGGCTCTTCCATGGACTATTACTCACCATTTTGGGGTCCCAGAGCTATTTAAACGATTGACAATCCCGAAGGTGCGTTTACGTGTCCGTCGTTAGCACTTGCAATTTTGGCTGATTCTTGCCTGTTTCGTGGACTATTACTCACCGTTTTGGGGTCCGAAAGTGATTTCCATGGTTGTTGAACCCTAAGGTGCGCTTACGTGTCGGTCATCAACAATCGCAGTTTGGGCTGATTCTGGCCCGATTCTTGGAATATTACTCACCATTTTGGGGTCCCAAAGCGATTTGCATAGTTGTTGAACCC
>NW_025249602.1:0-2233 GCF_018294505.1 Triticum aestivum | reverse complement strand
CCACCATCCTTCTTCAATATCATGACGCACGTCCTAGTTCATCTAGTTGACGAGATTGTCATTCTGGGCCCCGTATTTCTACACAATGTGTACCCCTTTGAGAGGTTCATGGGAGTCCTAAAGAAATATGCTCGTAACCGCGCTAGGCCAGAAGGAAGCATCTACATGGGCCATCAAACAGAGGATGTCATTGGGTTTTGTGTTGACTTCATTCTTGGCCTGAAGGAGATTGGTCTCCCTAAATCGCGGTATGAGGGGAGACTGACTGGAAAAGGCACGCTTGGAGGGGACTCAATAATATGCAGGGACGGATATTCTTGGTCTCAAGCACACTACACAGTTCTACAGAACTCTACCTTGGTGACCCCGTATGTCGATGAACACAAGAACAGTCTGCGCTCCAAACACCCGGAGCAGTGCGACGACTGGATTACATGTGAACACATCGGGACTTTCAGCAATTGGTTGGAAACACGTCTCAGAGGTGACAACACTGTTTGTGATGAGTTGTACTCGTTGTCTAGGGGACCATCTTCGACTGTATTGACTTACAAAGGATACGAGATAAATGGGAATACATTTTACACGACCGCCCAAGATCAAAAGAGCATCAACCAAAACAGTGGTGTCCTCTTTGATGCAGCAACCGAGAGGGGAAAGGACACATATTATGGTTACATAGTGGACATATGGGAACTTGACTATGAACATGATTTTAAGGTCCCTTTGTTTAAGTGCAAATGGGTCAATCTGTCAGGAGGCGGGGTACAGGTAGACCCATAGTATGGAATGACAACAGTGGATCTGAACAATCTTGGATACACTGACGAACCGTTCATCCTAGCCAATGATGTGGCACAGGTTATCTATGTGAAGGACATGTCTACCAAACCGAGAAAAAGAAAAGATAAGGAAGCGAATACATCATACGATGAGCCAAAGCGCCACATAGTTCTTTTAGGAAAAAGAGACATCGTGGGAGTGGAGGGCAAGATAAACATGTCCGAAGATTATGAAAAGTTTCATGAAATTCCTCCCTTCAAAGTCAAGGCTGACCCAAGCATCCTGATAAATGATGAAGATTATCCATGGTTACGACACAATAAGGAAAGGACACAAGCGAAGAAAAAGTGAAGACTTTCTCGCCACAACTATTATGATGATACCATGCCAACTTTCAACCTTTTCGTAGTTCATTTGAAATGTCTATTGTAACAGACAAGTTTCTGTATGAAATGCTGATACTTCGAAAGAGATTGTCCGTTTTGTACACGAAGTGCATCTGGTTTTTGTCGTAACCCTCTCAACTTTCTTGCACATACTATGTGGATGAAATGATGATACCATGCCAACTTTCAACCTTTTCAGAGTTCATTTGAAATGCTTTTCAATTTCAGTGTCTTATAGCTCAAAATAATTAGTAAATGCATGAAAAATAACAAATGAAGTCAGAAAGGGTTGAAAATTGATGATGTGGCTTTGAATGGTGCATTTTGAACACACACAAAGTCAAGAGTTTAAATAAGTTTTTAAAATGAAATCCAGTTTTGCCGTAACCCTCTCAACTTTCTTACACATGCTATGTGGATGAAATGATGATACCATGCCAACTTTCAACCTTTTCAGAGTTCATTTTCTGTTCAAAATCATTAAAAGCAAAAATAATTTTCATAAAGAACTTTTTTGTTACAAACTTTAATAGCGAAAAGAATTATCATAAAATAAAATAAATAAGTAATTAGAAAAAAATATAAACTTCAATAAAATATATAAGTAGAAACAAAATAAAATAAACTTTAATAACATAAATAAAATTATGTAAAATTGATGCAACTAAAATTATCAAAGTATTTTCTGTTCAAAATCATTAAAAGCAAAAAGAATTTTCATAAAGAACTTTTTTTGTTAGAAACTTTAATAGCAAAAAGAATTATCATAAAGTAAAATACATAAGTAATTAGAAAAAAAATAAAATAATATAAATAAGTTTTTTGTTGTAAGTAGAAACAAAACAAAATAAATAAAGCAAAAAAGAAAAAAAAGGGAAAAAATAAAAAATATGCCACCTACTGGGCCACCACGGCCTGAATACGACTAGAAACCCATCCATGGGCCAGGATTCAGGCCCGCAGAAGGCCTGATACGTCTCCAACGTATCTATAATTTTTGATTATTCCATGCTATTATATTACCCCTTTTGGATGTTTATGGGCTTTATTTTACACATTTATAT
>NW_025249601.1:0-2233 GCF_018294505.1 Triticum aestivum | reverse complement strand
TTCATAGACAAGTAAATGGAAACTGTTAAAAGCCTCAAGATAAGTGTGAGTGCCGAGGATGGCTCTTCCGTAGGAAGACGGAGGCGAATCCTCGGTAGTGTATTGAAGTGGTGAGTAGTGGACTCGTGTGCGCAAAACCATTTTCAAGTTGGCGTATCGTAGGATAGCCTAGCCAAGAGTCAAAGCTGGCTTGCTGCAATAACTCCACCAACCCTTCTTGATACTAAGCATGTATGTAGGATCTGATGTAAGTCTTGCTGAGTACCTTTGTACTCATGTTGCTATAATTTACATTTTTACAGAAGACGCTGCAACCCCTTCTGATGGGTTCTATGTAGACGTTGACATCAACGAGTAGGCTAGAGACCCAGGTGGTGACCCTGAGCTTGTGAAGGACCACGTAGTATAGCTAGGCTTTCCAAGCCTCTTTTATTTTATTAGTTGTCTGTACTCAGACAAGTTACTTCCGCTGCTGGTTTGTATGACTGTATGACTTGTATGTTGGGTCGTGAGACCCGTACCTTTGTGTATGTTATGTATGGCTCCCTGAGCCTTAAATAAAGTACTTGTGTCGTAGAGTCATGTTGTGATGCTTCGTTGTATTTGCACATATCGAGCATATTGTGTGTATGATTGAAATGCTTGGTATGTGTGGGATCTGACTATCTAGTCGTTTATCTTTAGTAGCCTCTCTTACCGGGAAATGTCTCCTAGTGTTACCGCTGAGCCATGGTAGCTTGCTACTGCTCTGGAACACTTAGGCTGGCCGGCATGTGTCCTTCTTCGTTCCTGTGTCTGTCCCTTCTGGGAAATGTCACGCTTTGAGTACCGGAGTCCTGTTAGCCCGCTACAGCCCGGTTTACCGGAGTCCTGCTAGCCCAGTGCTACAGCCCGGACCCACTTGCTGATGACCGACACGTTCGAAGCTGGGTCATGGATGCCTGTCCCTGTAAGTCTGTGCCACTTTGGGTTTACGACTAGTCATGTCAGCCCGGGCTCTTTATCATATGGATGCTAGCGACACCATCATATACGTGAGCCAAAAGGCGCAAACGGTCCCAGGCAGAGGTAAGGCGACACCCGTGGGGATACCGTGCGTGAGGCCGCAAAGTGATATGAGGTGTTACCGGCTAGATCGATGTGACATCGAGCCGGGGTCCTGACAGCGTTGGCATCAGAGCCGGACTGCCTGTAGGTTCTCCAAGCCAAACTGGTCGATGTTGGGTCTAGAAATTCTTTAGTTATATGTAGGGGAATTGTTTGTGGGATGGAACGTAAGGCTCTTTTTACTCCTTTACCTTATGACATTCTGATCTGAGTCAGTCCATTCTTCTACCGGGGGATAAGGAATTAGGATCTGTTCTCTCTATCAGGATCACGTGTTACTAATCAGTAGTACCTTATAAGTTTGATGGATACAAGCCTAGTTCAGTTCTACTACCACATTATGTTGTTAGAATGGATTCAGAACTTTGATATGATGATGATGAGTGTGTATGTAATCCTTTGTCAAATGTCTCAAAATCCTTCTTGAGCATTTACAGCTGTTATGCTGCCGAAATTTTGCTAGAAATTCTAATGCCCCTGCATTATGATTGTGCTTTCAGATGGCCACTCGCGACCTCAATCAAGTGGTTCGCCTGACTCGATGCCTAGATGTACCCGGCCATACTGCCAAGTTGGTCAGGGTAATGACTGAGGCTGGATACCGCTGGTATCCTGAGTACACGGTTGAAGAGCAATTCCGAGATTTTAATCAAAGCCAGTATCTCTGCACTGTCAGGATATTTCCATCTTATCCTGGATCCACCGAGCCTCTTCACTGCTCTTATGGACTCGGGGTTACCATTGAGATGGCTGTGCAGGACGCCGCCTACTCTATGATGACCATTATGCGAGTCAGATCTGGTATATTTCGGGACTCTGATTTCCGGTATATGCCAGGATCACTTCCGGGAGCACAAGGGTATCTCCAGGCTATCTATGCTGACCCCACTCAGGAGGATTCACGGACTCGCACCACTGCTGAGATGCTCGAGGATAAGGACCGTGAAAATCGGGCCTTAAGGTTAGAGCTCTTCAATACCCGTGCTGACCACTGGGCCACTTTGACTCGGTTCGCACCGGCGGTGCAAGCTGGATGTTCAGATATGCGCGATCTCTATCCTGTGAGATCTGCTCTGCCAGACGTGATGGTTTGGCGTGATGTAGGAGGCATCACCCCACCTCGCGG
>NW_025249600.1:0-2233 GCF_018294505.1 Triticum aestivum | reverse complement strand
GCCCCGGAGACGCATCCCGCCTCTTCGGACATGCCACCACACCACTCCGCATGTATGAGGGCCCGGTGCGACGCTCCGTTGGCATTGATACCCCCCAGTGCCCCCGTCTCGCCTAACCCTGTAGCGTTTGACCACGGGATCTACCCCTTTGACTTTGAGCGGACGGGCTTTGACCAATGGACCTCCCCACCCGGTTGTGTTAGGTCAGCCCATAGGAACACATTGGAGCAACATCCGGGGAAGACCCACAGCAAGATCCCCTCCGTGTAGACCCCACGCGTCCGTTTCCCCCCTCCAGGTGCCGGCGGCAGCGCCGTTCGTGAGGGGGGCACACCCCGGACACGCGTGCCGGGCGTTTGCAACCGCGACAACACTTCCAGACTTGTGAGAGGCCGCCGGCGCAAGATTTGGCGGCATGCTAGCCCCCGGAGGCCGCCGGCCACAGCCATAGACGCGCGAAGGGCAAGCCGCGTAGAGGGAATTTTTCTGATACTTCTCCATCACCAAAAATTATGAAAAAAATACCATCGTCCCTATAGCACATGTGCCCACGTCGTGCAAAAAAAATCATGATTTTATCGCGCTCCGAGTATTTAGTAATATTGACACCGCATCGCTACCGCAGAACGTCTACTACCGTGTCATCGCCGTCCGTGAGGGGGGCCACGCCCCGGAGACGCGTCCCCCCTCTTCGGACATGCCACCACACCACCCCGCATGTATGAGGGCCCGGTGCGACGCTCCGGTGGCATTGCTACCCCCCAGTGCCCTCGTCCCGCCTAACCCTGTAGCGTTTGACCACGGGATCTACCCCTTTGACTTTGCACGGACGGGCTTTGACCAGTGGACCTCCCCACCCGGTTGTGTTAGGTCAGCCCATAGGAACACTTTGGAGCAACATCCGGGGCAGATCCACAGCAAGATCCCTTCCGTGTAGACCCCACGCGTCCGTTTCCCCCCTCCAGGTGCCGGCGGCAGCGCCGTCCGTGAGGGGGGCACACCCCGGACACGCGTGCCGTGCGTTTGCAACCGCGACAACACTTCCAGACTTGTGAGAGGCCGCCAGCGCAAGATTTGGCGGCATGCTAGCCCCCAGAGGCCGCCGGCCACAGTCGTAGACGCGCGAAGGGCAATCCGCGTGGAGGGAATTTTTCGGATACTTCTCCATCACCAAAAATTATGAAAAAATACCATCGTTCCTATAGCACATGTGCCCACGTCGTGCAAAAAAAATCATGATTTTATCGCGCTCCGAGTATTTAGTAATATTGACGCCGCATCGTTACCACAGAACGTCTACTACCGTGTCATCGCCGTCCGTGAGGGGGGCCACGCCCTGGAGACGCGTCCCGCCTCTTCGGACATGCCACCACACCACCCCGCATGTATGCGGGCCTGGTGCGACGCTCCGGTGGCATTGCTACCCCCCCAGTGCCCCCGTCCCGCCTAACCCTGTAGCGTTTGACCACGGGATCTACCCCTTTGACTATGCACGGACTGGCTTTGACCAGTGGACCTCCCCACCCGGTTGTGTTAGGTCAGCCCATAGGAACACATTGGAGCAACA
Source organism: Triticum aestivum (assembly GCF_018294505.1). Lineage (NCBI taxonomy): Eukaryota > Viridiplantae > Streptophyta > Magnoliopsida > Poales > Poaceae > Triticum > Triticum aestivum. Next base: position 666 of record NW_025249600.1, on the reverse strand, counting down.
TCCGAGGAAGACCCACAGCAAGATCCCCTCCGTGTAGACCCCACGCGCCCGTTTCCCCCCTCCAGGTGCCGGCGGCAGCGCCGTTCGTGAGGGGGACACACCCCGGACACGCGTGCCGGGCGTTTGAAGCCGCGACAACACTTCCAGACTTGTGAGAGGCCGCCGGCGCAAGATTTGGCGGCATGCTAGCCCCCGGAGGCCGCCGGCCATAGCCATAGACGCGCGAAGGGCAATGCGCGTAGAGGGAATTTTTCGGATACTTCTCCATCACCAAAAATTATGAAAAAATACCATCGTTCCTATAGCACATGTGCCACGTTGTGCAAAAAAAATCATGATTTTATCGCGCTCCGAGTATTTAGTAATATTGACGCCGCATCGTTACCACAGAACGTCTACTACCGTGTCATCGCCGTCCGTGAGGGGGGCCACGCCCTGGAGACGCGTCCCGCCTCTTCGGACATGCCACCACACCACCCCGCATGTATGAGGGCCTGGTGCGACGCTCCGGTGGCATTGCTACCCCCCAGTGCCCCGTCCCGCCTAACCCTGTAGCGTTTGACCACGGGATCTACCCCTTTGACTTTGCACGGACGAGCTTTGACCAATGGACCTTCCCACCCGGTTGTGTTAGGTCAGCCCATAGGAACACTTTGAAGCAACATC